>NW_005842794.1:307767-395355 GCF_000455745.1 Alligator sinensis
TATTGTGCAATTGCGTCTAGATACACTACTCAAAATAAGCCAGAACAAGTAATTATTTTTTTAATAAATTAAAAAAAAAATCAAACATCTACTATGACATATTTTAGTATAATTTGGTTTTTTAATCTATAATATGTGAAAATGATATCTTCTGAAAGATTTTGTGTGCGGCCTTCAACAATTCACCAAATTCGTTAGATGGCCCACCAGCTGAAATAATTGCCCAACCCTGCCCTATCTAGTTACAGTATTTCAGTACTTTGGTATTTTTAAATATTTTTATTAAATATTAAATAAATATTTGCACCATGGTAGTTTTGCATTTGTTCTTCCCTCCAATTCTTTATTTCTTCTATTAAAATATTAAAGTAGATAGTTTCTGTTAATTTTCTGCTGTACTCCAGTATGTGTATTATCTTGAATAAATTAGAATTTTCATTATGACATTATCTTTAATAACTGTGAGAAGACTTTAAATGCAATAAAATGTTAAATATGCCATCATAATTATTCCTTGGCATTCTACATCATTTAGCCTTCCTTTTTTCATCCAAGTGTTCTTCTAGTATGAAGACCTGACTAGGTGGTTAAGTACAAGAATGGTTGATTAACTAATTAACTGTTAAGTAAAGATTCCCAGTAGGGTCCTTCCTTAATTGTGCTATATAATCTTGTAACCGCTTAACCATTTTCAAGCAAAAGAAAATGCAGTGCTTCCAATAACTATCAAGCCAGCAGTACTGGTTAAGACTAAAAATATGAGTCATTATGGATTACATAAATATATTCTCATAGTTGGCTATCCACCTAGATAATCACACTATGCTTTCTGGGTCCAAACAAAAAGAATAAGCATTCTATAGTTGTATTCAAAATATTTCAGATAGAGTAATAGACATTCAATGCTGGCCAGCTGAAAAGGCTGAAGACATGGACTTTCACTCTCCTTTGTTAGGATCTTTAATAAAAACATAAAATTTAAATAGTTCTGTTAGTGTTGGAGTGACAAAGCTGTGATGGTCTTCTAGGAAATATCAAATTGTCTCTGGAACATTATTACACTATATACTACACTAACATCAGCTTGCTAGATACTACAATCTGTATTCAGGATAGCACCCTACAAACCCCTATGTACAAAAAAATCCACAGATTACCATACTTACATCTCAAACGCACCAAAAAAGCTGTAATCTACAGCCAGGCCCTCAGATACCACTTCATCTGCTCCAGAAAGAATATGTGCAACACCTACCTTGCCAAGCTGAAATCTGACTCTATACAAGGCAAGAGAAATAGAGCGACCCAAAACACTGTTTCTACAATACAAAAAGAAAATCCCCTGTGACACATCCCGCTTTGGTGCTCACCTGCCACCCTACACGTTAACTGATAAGAATCATCAGTTACAGCCTATATTTAAAATAGATCAGACCTTTAGAGAAATATTCCCCACTCTTGCCTTTCAAACAACCCCCTAACTTTGCCCACTTCATGATCAGAAGCAAATTCTCCACAGATTAACAGACATAAAATGGGACACAGCCATGCCTTAACAATAGATGCAAACCTGTCAATACATCTCCATTCTTACAACAATCAATACGCCCAACAACAAAACTCATCTTAATCCATGGATCCTACATGTGCCGATCTCAAAATGTGGTATACCTCACTAAATGTCCTCATGGAAACTATGTAGATGAAACTACTCAGTAGAATCATAACATGCAGAATAAAACTAGGCAGCAGAATTATAAAATCATAGAAAATTAAGGTTGGAAGGGACCTCAGGAGGTCATCTAATCCAACCCCCTGGTCAAAGCAGGACCATCCCCAACTAGATCATTCCAACCAGGGCTTTGTCAAGACAGGCCTTAAAAACCTCCAAAGATGGAGATTCCACCACCTCTCTAGGTAACCTGTTCAAGTGCTTCACCACCCTCCTAGTGCAAAAGTTTTTCCTAATATCTAACCTCAACTGCCCTTGGTGCAACTGGACACCATTGCTCCTTGTTCTGTCATCTATCACCACTGAGAACAGTCTAGCTCCATCCTCTTTGGAACCATCCTTCGGGTTGTTAAAGGCTGCTATTAAATTCTCTCTTGGTCTTCTCTTCTCCAGACTAAGTAAATCAAGTTCCCTCAGCCTTTCCTCATAAATCATGAATGTTTATAGATGTGCTGTGGGAGGTGGGGAGGAGGTGCTTTAATAACTGAGCCACACTAATTAAAGCGCCCAAGAGTCACATGTATCAGCATCCCCACACTGAAAAAATGGTGGCAAGGTGCTTTGAATTAAAGCTCATTCAACAAACTTTAGTTCAAAGCGCCCCACTGCCATTTTTCAGCACAGGGACACTGATGCACATGACTCTGGAGGCTGCAGGAACATATTAATTTCTGCACTCCAGCAGACTCGATTAATCAAGTCTTCTCCAATGCACTGGATTTACATTGCTTCAGAGGAGTCTCCCTGCATGTGTGTAAGTGTCCCATATGCCCCAGGCCCTGAACCATTTTCACTGCTCTCCACTGGACTCTCTCCAACTTGTCCATATCCTTTCTATAGTGGGGAGCCCAACTCTCCCACCAATGCAGCCCACTATGCTGTTAGCCTTGTTGGTGACAAGGACACACTGCTGACTTATATCCATCTTAATGTCCACTGTAACCCCCAGGTCCTTTTTTTGCAGAGCTACTGCTTAGACAGTCAGTCCATGGGCTATAGTGGTACATGGCATTCTTTCATCCTAAGTGCAGGGTTTTCCACTTGTCCTTGTTGAACCTCATGAGATTTCTTTTGGCCCAATCCTCCAATTTGTCTAGGTCACTCTGAATTTTAGCCCTACTCTCCAGTGTATCTACTACTCCCCCCAGCTTGGTATAATCCACAAACTTGCTGAGGGTGCAGTCCATCCCATCTTCCAGATTGTTAATGAAGATATTGAACAAAACCAACCCCAGAACTGACCCCTTGGGCACTCCACTTGTGATGTGTAGTCCACAGCGGCAGCCAGCAGTAACTTTCAGTAAGTTTTGAAGGGAAGGGCAGTTCTGTACTTGGGGGAAGTAGGTTTTAACTCCCCTTCCTGGCCCCAGACCCCAGCCAGGGTTTGCCTGATGTGGGGGCAGTCCCTGCCTCTTTCTCCCCCTCTCTACTGGTCATGGTCTTTTGTTTGGTGTCAGATATCACATTTCAAATCTGTGAGCTGCTGTCTGGTGTTACTGCTCAATGTATGGATTCCATCTGCCCTATATGGGCATTTGTAAAGATTACAGCTTTCAAGTAAGTGCTGTGCTGTTTATTGGACACTACATTCACACAGGGGGGTGTCCAAGATGTTAATCTTGTGAAGTGTTATTTTGAAGCATCCATATCGAGATATCAGCCTATTCAGTTTGACCCACACCTCTCTGTCAAGGTTGTGCCTGATGAGGGACTCATTTGGTGTTGGTATAAAACTCCGTAGGAATAGGTCTCATCTTTCCCAGTGATCAGCCCACTCTGTTTGCCTATAGGTTTGGTTTAGCATCCCCAATCTCTTCTAGAAGTTTGTGGGCTTCATGTATAAACAGTTTATGACTTGTAAGCCTCTTAAGCCTCCATCTGTTCAGAGCTTCAGTTAACATTCAATGGAACAGGTGATTTTTGTCACCCTTGTCTTTACTGCCAGTAATGATGTTAGGGTCTGTCTTCTTATATCACTTGGTTTAACGTCTTGTTCAGTTGTGTTTTTCTTGTGCTTTTTCGATTTGTCCTGTGGTGTCTACTCCCTACCAAATTTAAGATCTCCATGTACTAAATACAAAATCAACATGTGGACACCAAACTGGATTCAGGAGTTATAAATATCTCTATCTACAGTTCCACAGAGAGCCTCCTCTGAGATTTTGCTCAAACCAACAGTTGCAAGTTTTTCTGATGCTCCTACAGAAGCTGGCTAATTCTTACAATGCATATATATGATACTGAGACTACTCAAGAAATATACGAACATTTTAAGGCCAATTGACAGTAATTATCTTTCACCCTTGTTAAAAAAATTAAATATTAAAAAAAGTATTTAGACTTCTTCCCTGCTCCCTTATTACCCTAATTGGAAACAACAAATTTACTTCTTCCCTTTATATAGATCTGGTGGTCAAGATGTGGCATGCACGCTGTAAGTAGAGTGGGCAGCCTCTATGTAGCACGCAGAAGATCAGGAAGGGAACAGGCAGCTGAGCAGTAGAAAGGTCAGGAAGCAGAAATCAGATCAACAGATCAGTCAGGGGACACAGGTAAGCAGCAGAAAGCAGAGCAGTACATAGGCAGAGAAAGGGAATCAGAGTAGCACTCAGGAAGGGTGCAGACAGGCTTTGAATTACACTTTGACTCTTAAGGCGGGGAAGGCGACGACAGCAGCAGCAGCAGAGAGAAGCCGCAAGGCAGCCCGGGCATGGGCTCTGGGTGGCTGTAGCCAAAAACACCTGACAGCAATGACAGAGAGTGGCTATTTCCCCCCAGCACTAAACAGCAGTTTCTGCTTGGCTGCCAGGGGGCTCTCGGCTCTTATGCGGGGGGCTCAGGCCCCACAAGCCTCCCTGTAATTCAAACCCTGGGTGCAGGGCTTATTTGGGGCACACCCATCAAAAAGGTTGGCTACCACTGATGTAGATTGCCTTATTCCCCACTGTTTGTCCAGGCAGTTATTCTGGCTGGGAAGAGAGGATGGAGGTAGTATTGTTTGTAAAATATACCACAATGGCCTTCATGTCTATGCCCACTTCAAGGACAGAGGACTCCTGGGGAGAAACAGCATCAACTCACGCAAAAAGGTTAAGTCCCTTTTCTTGGCCAGGATGGCCAATCTCTTAGATAGGATTTTAAACTAAGATCACAGGGGGATGGGGAAATGCTAACTGGAGCCTACCTGGGGACCAATATACAGGAAAGCTCCATTGACAATGAAATCAAACAAACCACTCTTACGGGAGCTGAGAAAGCAGCTCCCCTTCAACACGACAGGCAGCCAGTGACCTCAATAAAAGGACTCAGGTGCCTGTACACCAATGCCAGCAGCATGGGGAACAAGCAGGAGGACCTAGTCCTCCTGCTTTCCACTGGGTACTATGACCTAGCAGGGAGACCTGGTGGGCCTCCTCTCATGACTGGAGCATAGCCATAAAAGGCTATGTTCTTCACAGAAGGGATCAGGTAGGGAAGAGAGGTAGGTGTGTTGTCCTCTATGTGAAGAAGCAGTATACCTCCCTACAGGCTGATGTCAACCCCAAAGAAGAATAGCATGAAGCACTCTGGGTCAAACTCTGGGGGAGGCACAGTGAGAGAGACCTGACTGTAGGTGTATACTACAGGTTGCCTAACAAAGGGGAGGAACTTGATCTAGTGTTTGCCCATGAACTAACAGAGGACACGGTTGTCATGGGTGACTTCAACTACCCAGACATCTCCTGGGAGGAATGCTCAGCCAGGTCGGATCAATCACGATCTTTCCTGACCAGCACTGAAGAGCTTTTTTTTTTTTAAAAAACACTCTGGAGGTGCACAGGCCAACTAGAAGCAATGCACTTCTTAAACTGGTCCTGGCCAAAGGGGATGATCTGGTGACCAACTTAAAAATAGAGGGCAGCCTATGTGACAGTGACCATGAAAACATTATATTCATGGTCCATCGCAAGGCTGACAAAACAAATACCAATCTTGAAGTCTTAGACTTCAAAAACGCAAATTTTAATAAGCTCAGGTCACTAGTAGAGAATGCCCTGAGAGACCAAGGACCACAGGTAAAGAGAGCATGAGAAGAATGGTCGTTCCTTAAGGCTCAGAGAAAATGCATTCCCTTACAGAGAAAAAAGTAGCAGAAGGGTAAAAAAAAAACCCCAAAACCCCAAACCCTTGGCTATGCAGGGAAGTTGAAGCCCTACAGAAAAAGAAAGAAGTGTACAAACAATGGAAGCTTGGGACAGCCTCTAAGGAAGACTACTCGACAATGGCCCACACTTGTAGAAACTAGATTAGGCAAGCTAGGGCAGAAGCCAAACTAAAACTAGCTACAAAAATCAAGGAGAACAAGAAGTCCTTCTTTAGCTACATAGAGAGTAAAAGGAAAACTAATGGGAGTGTGGGGCCGCTGCTCAATGCCTTGGGATACCTGGTCACTACCACTCAGGAAAAAGCAGAACTCCTAAACAACTATTTTGCCTCGATCTTTCACAAGACCAAGGGGAACAACATGCCAGGTAGGACACAGAATGAGCAGGGCAGGATTGACAACATTCCCACCGTTGCCATAGAACTGGTGTACCATCAATTAAAGAAATTAGATGTATACAAATGAGCAGGACTGGATGAACTCCACCCAAAAGCGCTGCAAGAGTTGCCAAAGTAATCACAGAGCCCCTGGTAAAGGTCTTTCAAAAATCATGGGCCTCTGGAGAAATCCCAGAGGACTGGAAGAGGGTCAATGGTGCGCCCATCTTCAAGAAGGGGAAGCGTGAGGACACGGGAAACTACAGGCCAATTAATTTAACTTCTATTCCAGGGAAAATCCTAGAAACATTCATCAAAGAGGCTATATGTGACAAACTCGCAGAAGGCATGATACTGAAGGACAGCCAGCATGGCTTCATCACGGACAGGTCTTGTCTGACCAACCTCATTTCTTTCTATGATTAGGTGACTCGTCACCTGGATGAAAGAAAAGCATTTAACGTCATATACCTCGACTTCCAGAAAGCCTTTGACCTGGTATCCCACGAGATACTTATCAGAAAACCGGAAGATAATGGGCTCAACTGTGGGACCATCAAGTGGGTGTGAAACTGGTTATAGGGTAGGACGCAGAGAGTCCAAATGAATAGATCAGTGTCATCCTGATGAGATGTGGACAGCGGCATACCCCAAGTGTCGGTACTTGGCCCAGTGCTGTTCAACATCTTCATCAGTGACCTGGATGAGAGGGTGAAAAGCCCATTGGCCAAGTTCACAGATGACACCAAGATATGAGGTTGCATGGACACACCCGCAGATACAAGCAGACCTAGGCAGGCTGGCATGTTGGGCAGAACGGAACCAGATGAGGTTCAGCGTAGAGAAATGCAAAGTGCTGCATCTGGGAAGGAAGAACCCCCAGCACACCTACAGGCTGGGCAACGCTAACCTGAACAGCACTACAAATGAAAGGGATCTGGGGGGAACAATAGACCCCAGCATGAATATGAGCCAGCAATGCAATGCAGTAGCCGCTAGGGCCAATAAAACTCTGGCATGCATCAATCAATGCATCTCCAGTAAATCCAAAGAAGTGATTCTCCCACTTTATTCAACATTGGTGTGGCCACAGCTGGAGTACTGCATCCAGTTCTGGGCACTGCACTTCAACAATGACGTGCTAAAACTCAAGAGAGTCCAGAGAAGGGCCACCCGCATGATACGGGACTTGCATGGCAAGCCATGCAAGGAGAGGCTGGGGAATCTCGGACTTTTCAGGCTAGAGAAAAGAAGGCTAAGAGGGGACCCGATTGCAGCTTACTGCCATATCAGAGGCGTACGTCAGGGTCTCAGTGAACAACTAACTGTTCACTACGGCACCCTGGGGGAAAACTAGAAACAATGGCCACAAACTCCTGGAAGATAGTTTCAGGCTGAACATTAGGAAAAACGTCTTCACAATCAGGGTGTCTAGACTTTGGAACGAGCTCCCCACAGAGGTGGTGCAAACATCTACCCTAGAGGTCTTCAAGAGAAGACTGGATAGTCACCTGGGTAGGGTCGTCTGACCCCAGATGTCTTTCCTGCTCATGCAAAGGGCTGGACTTGATGATCCTTCAGGGTCCCTTCCAGCCCTATGATTCTATGCAACGACCCAAAAGAGCAGTCAGACCCATATAATATCAACTATGGATAAAATCCCTGAAGTCTCAAAGCCTCACTGTATCCCAGCTCCAAATGAGAGAAAGTGCATCCTGCATCATGTCTAGGATGGTAGCGCATTATATTTGATGGGCAATGGATTAACATTTTTTTTAATGTTGAAATAGTGGTATAACTGCAGCATTGAAGTCAATGGGAGATTTGCCATTGGCTTCAGGTGGGCCTGTGCTTTCACCTTCACTGGTTTCATCCTTTTAAAACTGTTCTGGTTTCCAGTGCATATAATGAAATTGATAATTTCTACTTGTATTGAAACTCATGAGTTTCTACTCATTAAATGCAGGTCAGGTCTTGGCAATTATAAGTTCATCAGAAAACTGTTTACTGAAGCATCTTTTTCTCTGGCTTTGATAAATGTGATCTGACCCCAAACATATCTAGTGAGAATGCAAAAAGACCATTTTAGCTGGATGGTTTGCATTCCTCTTTGCACTCCTCCCTGTTGGCTCTTACCTCTCCATTATATCAAAAGCACAATTAAACTCCCACCTCCAGTCCACCAGTTATGCAAAGCACTACAAGTTTTTTGGTAACTCTTTAAACAGACACTTACATGTTTTTTCTGGTGTTGTCCCAGTCCATAAACATCTACACCTCATTATACCTTACTTTCAAATCTCTCCTAAAACTCTCTCTTGCAATGATGCCTACAGAAAAAAGAGTATAATGATTAGGCAGTGATACCAGCACCCCAGCAACCATCTAATGGCAACCAATATCTTATTAGTTACTTGTAACTGCCCCTGCCCACACACACACTTGATCTGTCTGTAGCAGTCTGTGATTTCTTGTCATTTTTTTTCCCCTGTTTGTTTGGTTTTTTTTCATTTTTGTATTTATACAATAGCTCAGCAATAGATTAAAAATGATTAACTAAAAAGAAAACACCATTGTATCCAAACTAGCTGTCAGCATTGAAGCAGTCTTTCCAATAATTACTTTTAATAACACACAGCAATTTAAAAGATAATTTTTAAATAAGGCAATCAGTAAAGCACTACATAACACTCTGTTTTGAATCTTTGTCGATAAATACATCACATGAAGTTCCTTGCTGTTTTCATAATACCCTAGCAATGTTTACACTTTAAATCTTATTCTAGCAAAATTTAACTATAAAAAAGAACATTTGTTCTTGTTTTATTAGCAGCTGATTTTCTATACTGCTTTGTTTTCGTACATTTAATTGTTTCATATTACATGCGTTTGAAATAATTTCATAGCTAAGTATCCATAAATAGCTATATACAGAATTTAGTAGAGATCCAAATAATCTCCTTCTATTTACATTTGCTAAATTTGATTATCTTATTAGGACAGCTTAAATCAGCTATATTACAGCTGAACTTTTTGTTTTGATAGAGGAGTAACCAACTCTAATGGCTTGAGTGAGAGAGTTACAGTGTTTATTTATTTGCCCTGTTTAAGTGTTGGAAATTCAGGTAGAAACTGAAAACGTCTCAATGATTTCCTATCCTAAAAAAATTTGCATCCTTTAAAGATCTATGCTGAACCATAATAGTCTTCATTTTTCTAAGGCAATAATATCTTCTTTTTAAATATCTTACTATTAGTTGAATTTATCCTTCTTAATGCTGGAACTAGCTCTTTAAAAGAACTAGTTTCTAAGTATTCAGGCTCTGACTCTTGAAGGATTCCAGTATCATGTCTGTCTGTAATCATTACTTTGATTTAGTGATTCCTAGAGTATGGAACTGACATCTCTTCATGGCTTGCTCAATTCATCCGACTTGTTTTTAAACATCAGAAAGTTCCATCAGCCCCTCAACCTAACCAGCACTCTGGTGGGTGCTTTTTGTTGTTGCCGTTTTATTTTGGTTTTTTTAATTACTAAGGTTCACAACATTCTTAAGGGTCTAATGCCAACAGACAGATATGCAAAAGACCTGAACATATATTCACTCCCTATCCAGTTTCTTCATGTGGGTGCCAAAATTGAAGCAGCACTCTGGAAAATCTGGCCTCAGTTATCATGGCTCAACTGTTTTGAAAGTCTGGCTTTACATCATTCCGCTTTCCCTTTTTTCCTATGTTGGATCTTTCCATTTGAAGTTATGGAAGTGATTATTGTGTTTATACATTATTTTCCATTCCCAAAGTATGTGAATCATATTGATTGACGTTATGTTAATCAGACTATCCAATTAATTTAGGACCTGGCTTATCAATGTACTTTGTATACATGTTAACTTAAATCAAGCTAATTTGCATGCTTAAAATCAATAGGTCTACTTCTCTTTAAAGTTACATCATCAGATGCTTATTTTGATTCACTTATCTTGGATATTTTTAAGAACATAGTAGAAATTATTTTCAGGCTTGTACCGCTAATTGGTAATGAAAATATAATGTTAGCCTGTCCTTTTTTACAGGCACATAAACAGTTCTTACTTTTTGATACTGCTGTTGCCTTAATGCATGTTGGAGAAAGCCATTCTGTGTGGCTTCTTCTGCATTCTGTTCCAGCTGTTGCAAATACTTTTTTCTCTATTGTTCTCCACTATTTTATTAAAATTGAAGCTTACATGTTTTCTTCTCTTTGCTTGCTGACTTTGATACAGGAGTTCAGTTGATAATTACAATGATTCGTTTAACACTGTCACTATGAAAGTGTATGCTATTAATTTAATGCCTGAACATTAGGTTCTGTCCCTGCTTTATGTAGCGTTAATTCTGGAAAAATATGTTTTCTTCATTCTGCCTTCCCAAAGACAAGGCGCATCTATTGTTGGGGGCATGTTGCATGCAGTAAAATACAGAATAGTTTACATCCATTTATGCAGATGTAACCATGCACTCTGAGGTTAACTCTAGCATTTCCTATCAAGTGTTTGCCTTCCAAGCTAACATCACAATAAATAAGGAAGCAGGCAGCATAGAATACATGTTTGGATCTGGATGCCAGTGTTGTAAAAATCAGTCCGTGTCCAAAATACACTTTGGGTAGAGATGCGTTGCCCAGGCTTGTGTAGAGGCACAACATGGAGGACAGATATGAATGTTCAAAAATAAATGCCTGATGTTGAGAAATCCTAACCTAACCGAAGAAAGAGATAAGAAATAAAAGACAGCATGTCTGGGCATTTAAAAGAAATAATAACGAAAAGCTTTAAGGCATCTTTCTTGTTACAGGGCACTGTAATAATTAGTGTAGTCTCTCTTCAGATGGTTTGTAAGCCCTTGGTGCCACTCACCTCATTTTATCTTTTAGAATCTTCCAGAAGTCTGTCAGAACAACGCGTGCGCGCCTGTGCTTTACACAGTCGTATGCATTCAGTAAACACAGCCAGTCAGGACCCAAACGTGCCCCTCTAGTTTCTACATATTGCTTTTGTTGTATGATGGCACAACAGGCGCAACAAAAATGAGGCCCACTTCAGAGACTATTTGAAATAGTCAAATAAATAAAAGGATCCCACATTAAGACAAGCCTGAGCTCTACTTGTAGCTAATAAAAGAGCTCCCAAAGGGTCCCAGACCGGGGTAGAAAAATATTTATTCTGGGATGTATGTCTTACCTTTGCTGTATTTGATTTTGTTATTTAGTACTTTGCTTTGAGATAATTACTTCAAACTGTCATACACCAAGCTACTAAAAACATCTGAAAGATCTCTAAGTTTTGCAACTGTTACCTAAGAAGAAAGTTAACTTAGTGGAAGTTGCTCTAGGGTTTTGTTTAAACCATTAAAACACACACACACACACACACACACACACACACACACACACACACACGTATCCAGAAAGAAGCCCAAGTGACTCATGCAATTTGGCTCTTCTTTTAGACTGATCAAAATTTTGAAAACCTGTTACTTATCAGAGCATTTTAGTCCTAGTCATGGTGTAGGATCCCCCTGTACTTGCAGAAAGAATCCTTGCCTCTTATACCCAAGTGAAAGAGTAGGAACAAATGGTAAATATACACAGACAAGGAAACAAAAAAAACAAAACAAAAAAAGTCACTCAGCATCTTAGGCAGCAGTCACTACACAGCAACTGCCATTCACCATTGTGAACTGTTTTAAGCATAGACCAAAAGAGGATTAATTTGAAGGAGGATATTAAGCTGTTTCAGTCGGTTTACAGAGGACTCCCGAAAAGGAGGTGCAAAATGGGAGAAAGAGCAAGAGTTACTATTGAATATTTAACAAACAGCTGATATAGGATGGCATTGGCTGTTCAGAGACAACATTTCGATAGCTTACAAGACATAATAGGTAACATGAGATGTGTTTAAAACCTTGACAGTCATGAGATGTAGTTTGAGGTGAGAGAAAAAAAAAAAAGCAGAGAAATGGGTGACATGATCAAAACAATAGGTAGAAAAATGATCTTTGCAGCATTACTCCAGATGAATGAGCAGAGCAAATAGCCTTTGTCAAGGCCAAAAATGACTATAAGAGAGAAGAGCCTGGATGAGAGTTTTAACTGTAAGGATGGAAAAGAGAAGCCTCATCTTAGACACATTATACAGAAAGAATCACCAAGACTCAGATATAGCCTGGTTTTTCAGAAACATCTCAAACAAAGATAATGCATAGGTTTTGGACTGGAGTGATTGGGAGGATGGTTGTGTTGTCCATAGTGACTCAAAAAAGGAGGGATGGAGTAGGCTTGGAAGGCACAAAGAACATCCGGCTGTCAGAGACAGGCCAAGATTGAAATTGGGACAGAGGGAGACCTGTCTGACATGAACAGTCAAATCTGAGAGTTATCAGCATAGAGATAGTAGATGAATTTGTGTTTGGATTAAATTAACTAGAGATGGAGGAAAAAAAAGTAGGAGAGTAGGGATGGCAACTGTGACTGGTCACAGCACATTTAATCAATGTAGAGATGAGAGGGAGAAGGGGTAATAGAAGATAAAATAAATACACATCCTTATTAAGCTTGCACCATAAAATATTTTCTATCACTATCACTTCCATGTGTAATTTCAAGGATTTCATGCAAAGCTGTCCAATCTGTCTGCTAACTGCAATTACTTTTTGTGTACTAGCTGTATTCTTACTCTTCTTTCTGAAAGGAATTAAAGATATAAAATGCTTTTTTTTTTAAACAATTTCTAAACTCTGTTGGTGTGGAAGTTGCATCTTACTGAGTAACTGTTACGAAGGGCCATCTTTAATTTTAGTGTTTCATACATTACATGTATTCTTTTTGTAATATCTGGTCTTTCAACATTTTGTTGTTATTCTTCCTGCAGACAGATTTTCTTATTTTTTGAAGACTGCATGAATAGGTGCTGCCACACAAAACTCTGATCAAATCCTCACATGCTGGGCAAACTTACTAACAGAGCTCCATATACCATCAGGTCCTTAGCACTGTCTTCCATCTCAGTCATGTAATTTATTAACTGGCATTTGAGGTAAATTTTGAAACCAAAGTTCATGGGTACCAGTATCGGATCCCCTGCATGCAGCTGTCATAATCGGTGTAAATGTTAAGAAATACCCAAGTCTTTTCAGTACATTTAAATATAAGGAAGAGTTGCATAAAACATTGGATGTGATTTGATCTCCAAGATAAACCTACACAAGTGACATGGATAGTTAAGGTGAAGAAGCTGGAGTTGAGAGAAGAGGGCTCTTTTCAGAGATCTGCTATACAACCTTGAATAATCATGTCTTCTCTATACTCCCGTTTTCAAATCAATCAATATTTGTACAGCTCACTGACATCTTTTGATAGAAGGTTCAATATCATAACAAATATAACCAATTATTAGGGAGAAAGTATAAAACAGCAGACTAATAACTTTATTTCTTTCCTAAATTAGCATGAATTACATAATAAAAGGCCTTCAGCATTAATGTAGATAAATACATCTCCATTATGTGTAGTCATTTATTAATGCTCACTTCTCAAGTGTTACTCTTAAACCTTTTGTTCAATGGGTGTAGGAATGGGTGGATGTTTTTTGCTTGTTCTAATTTGACCTCCCTCTTTAACTAACCTCTCTTTTTTCCTGCTTATTATTTTCTTGGATGCTGTCATCGACCAACACCTGTGACAACTACTTTATAAAAAATATATATTTATGTGAATTATGAAACCCAGAGAGTCATTCTTAACTAAGCCTCTTACCACATACCAGCTTCTTTCTTTGGAGAAACCTGGAGAAAGTCAGTGACCAGAGATGAATGCAGCATCAAAAGTGAATCCGCTTATGAAGTCAGTACAGATTTGCCAGCATACCACAAATAACTAAATGTTAATTAAAGACAGCCCAGCGGCAGCAAGCACGGAGCTCCTGTAAGTGTATTTAAGATGCAGGTTTGGCATTCCAAATATTTGAAACCACAAATGCCGAACCTGTGAATAGTGAGGGTTTCCTGTATGTACAGGAAAGCAGAACCTTCTTCTATGCAGTGGACATCTCAATCTACAGCTGATCAAGGCAGGTTATATAAACCTGCAACAAGACAATATTATCTCTTATCATTTCTATTCAACATAGTGAAATATTTGGAAAGAGTATCTCTGCATTATTAATGTCTCTTGTTAAGTTCAGTTGAGTCAGAGAGCTGTATAGTATGAAATAGTGCAAAATAATTAAAAAAAGATTTTTAAACAGTACATTTCCTTGTTATCACTTCTGAGTCTTTTGTGAATTTATAAATGTAGGCTGTGATTTAAAAGTTTGAATGGAGTTAGCAAATTGTAATGCCAGAATGTGCTCTGGTAAAAAAAAAAAAAAAAAAAAAAAGTATGACCTCTTTGTTTTAGAAGCACCTGCTTAATCTAACTTGGCATTTGTCTTACAAATTGTACAGGATGAATAAATGGCTCAGAGGCCCTGTCAAAGGAATGCTTATATCACTGGGATTTCTTATCAGCTTCCACATTTTGAGGAGTGAGAAACTAGATCATTCTCAGCTCTGGCACTGGGCCCCTTCACCTCTAATTTCTGGCCTATCAGAAATAAGCAGGTGCTAATAGCAGCTGCATGGATACTAAGGGTCCTTAACTTCAGTAGCATAAAGAGGTGAGATAATTACATAGGCAGCACATTTCTCACAAGAAAACCACTCTCTCTCTCTCCAATCTCTCAGTTCTAATCTTCAAAGGGAATTTACAAAATACCTTTCACAGATGAGCCTACGAACTCCACTTCATCAATCCGCTGGATACTAAAAATCATGGACTAAATATAGACATTGGATTTATGACACATTATAACCTGCCCAACATCAAAATTCCCCAGGTAAACCCTCCACTTTTTATCAGCTATTCTCATTCCCGCCCCTCCTGTCTCCCATCCTTTGACTACAGCTACATTCATCTCCCCTTCCCTCCCCTCCACCCATCTCTCACCTACTGACCACCTCAATTTACATTTTAACTGACTGGCTTTCTTGCATATATACTGGCCTCTGGCTGCTTTACCACCCCATCTAGGAAGAGCACAGACCACCTGCAGAAGCTTCCTCAGCCTGACAAAGGATGTTTATGCCTGAAAGCTTGCCAAGAAGAATTTTTCCAACTATTTGAGTTGGTCTAATAAAAGATACTAGGTTTACCCAATTGCATTATGAAGTGATTTTTTTTTCCTTTTGAAGAAGTAGCAATTAGGTAGTCTGTGCCAGAAAACAAGGCTCCACCCTCTCCACACCATGACATTTCATTAATAGCAACATAAATGTTAAGCTGTGTATAGTAGAGTTAATGACCTGTAACCCAAAAAATATAAACAATGAATTTTACTCTTCCTCATAATTTTACTTTCTGTGGTAGCTTTCTATGGGGCATGCTGCCAACAGAAAAGAAATCACAGAGTAAGACATTCCTTGTTCTGCAGCCCAGTGTCTTCCATAATTCCAGGCTAAATGGGAACTAGTGAGGCATGAACAGAAAGAAGGAATAAAGAAAGAGAACGAAATAAAGGAAAGCATCCTTCTCCCAGGGTAATTGTAAAAATAGTACAGTATTTCTGGATTACTACATGCAGCACTTCTTGCCTAAGAAAACTTCTGGGGATGATAGAAAGTCTCAACTCAGTCTTAACTCCAGTAAAGGTGTTAAGAGAGGACCATGTTGTTGCCCTGCAGATCTCTGCACTGAAAATACAGCCACTAGCCACAGAGTTGCTAAAGATCCTGTGGAGTGTACATTGAGTCCATCAATAACAGGTGCACCTAACACCTTTTATGCCTCTACATCATATAATGTGGTCTAGTTTGGATATCTCCAAACTATCTGGAACCCTAGACATTTCAGATGGACTTTTACCCGACTGGCTTAACTAACTTGTGGACCACATGGTCCAGAGGTAATCTGGCCCTCCGTCTACCTTTCTGCAGTTTGCCATTCAGGCTAATCAATCCACTTCCTGGGTGGCTTCCAACCTATGACTACCACACAAAAGACTACATATGGACTTCTTTATCTGCAGTTGTAGTGGGGCTCAGGCAACCTGAGCTGCAGATTTGGCTGCAGTGGGAAGGGCTCTCTGTGGGCAGCTGGGGCTGGGCTTTCCCAGGCCCACAGCTGTCACGAGGAGGGGTCTGCTGTCACATGTGCTGCAGCAATACAGTGCAGCCTGGGTGCATCTACACATGCACTTTACTGCAGAGCAGATCAATTAGCTGTGTAGTAAAGCATCAATGTCTGACTTAAACTGCTCCAATGCTTTATTATTTTACATTCATTGCACATGTAGAAGCACCCCATGAGTTACACACTAGGAGTAGGGGCTGGGCACTCTGGAATGCCAATTGATTGGTGTGGTATACAAGCATTAATTTAAATACTTGAGTCCCAATGAATCAGCACTTCAACATGACCCAATACAACAGAGATTTCCACCATAACAGCCATTATATAACCATTTGAAGCCTTATAAATGCTTGTTCACACAGTATTTCAATTGGTGGAATGACAATTCCACCAGTTGAAATTAACATTTGTACATACCTTAAGGTGACCCTGTCCTGCCTTCTCCTTTCTCTAGCAGTGAGAGGTGGGAATGTGTAAAGCAACCTTTGTGACTACATATGTGGCCCCAGCATCCAGGGACTGCTACCTTGGTGAGCACTTCACCAATACAGATGAATGCTCTGAGATCCAACCCTGCCTTGGAGCTTGAAGCTGTTCCAGCCTTCAGATGATGGTACTCTGTTGTTCTTTTAGTTGGAGCTTTGCTTGCTATATTCAGGAAGGGTACAGCTGAGCACCCAGAGACTTGAGCACAGCTGTAACTATCACCAATAAAAATCCTAATGATTAAGAACTGAATGGTAGCATTTTGTATCACCAATCAGTTGTGTTGTGTGAAAGTCTTAATAGATGGCAGTCACAGACTCACAGAATGTTAGGGTTGGAAGGAACTCAAAGTCATGTAATTCAACCCCCTGCTCAAAGCAGGACCATCCCCTACTAGATCATCCCAGCCAAAACCTTTTTCTAGTCAGGTTTTGAAAACCTCCAAGGATGGAGCTTCCACAACCTCTCTGGGTAACCTGTTCCAATATTTTACTACTAGTCCTTTTACTACTGTGCCCACAAATGGGTTTGAACATCCATTGAGACAGGACAACTACTGTCAAAGCTAGGCTCTCTATCTGCATACTTATTTTCTCCATCTATTTGTTGAATCCTTTTTAGGTGACTCTTACTCCCCTCATTAACTAAATTAAAGAGAGCATCTAACAACCTTTTCACCAAGGCTAGCTTTACTATTCCTGCCATGTCCAAGAGGTGAGAGATTTTATTTAGCAGTAACTCACAGCTCACTTGCTTCTTGAACAGAGTAATTAGATGAAGGGACAACACTGAGGCCCTTAGTTTGATGCACTCTTAGTTGTTGGCAGTCAAGAGAGACTAGTCTGAGAAGAGGGAAATGCGACATCCTAGATTCAGAAGCACTTTCTTGTTATGGTAAGCTTTTAGCAGTGGTGCTACTTCCTGTAGGTTTGCTGCTTGAACTGTGGTTCTCACTATATCCTCCTACCCCTCTCCCCTTCATCTTTTGTGAGGAGGGACAAAAGAAGGCTTTCTCCTCACGATAAGCTTGTAATCCCTTTTTAAAATGCAGTAGTTAGTCAGTCATAAAAGGGACTGTGTTGGTTTGGAAGCACTGTCTGCCACCATCACATTCCTTCCCCCCCTGCCCCCCCCCCAAACAGGGAAAAGCCTCTACATTTAGGTAACCACTGAAATTCTTTGGAGTAAGCATCTGTCATCCAAGAGCACAGGGCTAAATGGTGCATGGCTGCTGAGAATCTCATCACTTCCAATGAGACATCTACCACAAACGCTCTTGGCTAGGAATATGTACTACAGATAAGAGTGGAAGTCTAGATTGCCCCAGTCTTCCATGACCATAAAAGTTGTAAGGCACGTATTGGCCGTGGATGCTTCAAAAGCAGCTGAGAAAAATCTCAAAATCCTTTCCAACAGTGGTGATCACTTTTCTATCAATTGCATCTAAGAAAGACATCCCCTGTAAATGTGTTCATATCAACTGCTAGTGATGCCACCACATGACCTTGTGATACAAGTGTGATGACATTTTTGGCTCTTACAGCTATTCAAGTCAATGTATATGCATAAGTGCTTACCTTTGTTAGACGTTTCCTATTTCTTCCTGATCACATGTTCAAAGGACAGATGAAACAAAATTGGTTTCAGACCAGAAATATCTGAAAGGTGGGTATTTGCCCTTAGGTTTGGCCATCTCTGCTAGAACTGGTTGAATCTGGATGATAAATCACTATTCTGCAGAGGATCTTAAATATATAAGGAAGCAGGAGGTAAGGTATTTTCTCCATGCCCTACTCACAGGTGAGTTGGTGTCATTACTCAGTAAATGAGCTGGCACCTGAATCAGATGGCAAATACCTTTCAGAATTCTTTTCCTTCCACTTCCCTTTATATCTAGGCCCTGATCTAGAGAAAGTAGGGAGAGAAAGCAAAGGATGCTGTTGCCCCCAAACAGTTAAAAGCTAGCAAAGGAACATACAAGAGGAGAAAAAAAAAAAAAAAAAATCAAACTGCCACTGAACTATTACTGCAGAAATGGTCACAGGCTGAGAATGGGACATGACTGGGAACGGGAATCTCAGCCAGAGGAAAGGAGGGCACTAGAATATATAATCTCCAGCAAACTATTAAGATCAATCATTATTACAATGCAAACACTTCTGATGCTTTTTGGGTGGTAGGGATATGCATCTCCCCGCAGATGAAATTTCAATTGGCCTTTCTTGTGCTCCATTTGACCACTTCTGCATTTATATAAGGGAATGAAATCAAGGGAAATGAGTCGCCAGTCCTTTTCAACAAATGATCCCTGAAAATTGACCTCCAGATGGAGAAGAGAAGGAGTATTACTGCTCATTGCTATACCAGCATCAACTTTGGGAGATAAGATATTTACAGGCAAGGCAGGGGTATGCAAATTGCCAATTATTTGCATAGATAGAGACTAATGTATGACCAGACCCTGGAGCTCTGTAAATAATAATTCAGAGCTGCCTCCAGAACCTACAGGAAGTGAGGAAAAACTGAAACAGGCAATGATCCATCAAGCATGTAGAAAAGCAAGACCCAGGCCCGGCTCCTAAGTACTCGGTAAACAGGCAATGTAGACATGAATCAAGTGGAAACAAGGTAACAAAAAGGAAAAAAAGATGGCTAGGCATGGAGTCTATTAAAAAACACAAAACAAAGCAAAACAAAACCCCAAAACACCATACACACACCAGAGAGAACAAACGATTACTTACATGGGTAGTCTGCATATGACATTTCACATGTAATCATCTCAATTTGCTATTACATACAGACTTCACCCATACTTTGTGTTTTTGCCCCTGTATATTTATGGGGAAGTCCCAATATTTGCACTATAGATTAAGTAAACTACTTTCCTATGAATCAGATGAATTCCAGCGTTTATGGGGTGACTAATGGCTTTTACTACAGAATGGACAAAATTTTAAAGGTTTTGTCTACATAGAAAAGGTTTTGTACAATCAAAACTATACATTTTTTTTTAATCCAGTTGCTGGTAATAAGCCCCCAGATAAATGGACACTTATTTGATATAAAGAATGTTTTTTCATTTTTTTTTTGGTAGTTTAACTTCTTTCTTGGGAAGGAGGTTAGACAAAGCCAAAAATAGCCTCTCAGTTGAATAAGAGTCCATATATCAGGTTATGTTAGAAATTTCCCATGCAAATAGAAGTCTCCATTTCTGAAATTGTGACGTACTTCACTCCTGTATCACAGCCACTCAAGGGCTGAATTGCTAGGTGGATGACTTATTGCACTGAATTGTGTTGTATGGACAAAATATCTACTAGGGATTCAGTTGTGTCCCAACTCTAGAGCAAATCTAGATCTTTCAAAAACAGATAGTTCCACTGTTATTATATAGCCTACCAATTTATAATTATTAATACAAGACATACGTTTAAATGTATTGCTTTTGAAATGGTACTGGAATAACAGGAACTACAGCCTTCAGTATACTGATGAGTGGTAAAGCAGTCATAGTCATGCAGACTTCCCCACACTGTCCCAGACAAGCCACTTACACGATTGAAAGTTCAGTTTCCAAGGCAAATAAATCCTTGGTCTTTCTGCCTAGACTGAACCAGGATACCAAACTCTGGTAGTATTTTTGGTTAACAGACATTCATCCACAAGGAACTCTAGTGTGATTGACAACTTGCTTAACATAGGCCATTGTTACCAAATTGTAATAGATTGAATTGTCATACAAATGACAAATTTCAAATTTAAAAAAAAAACTCCTCAAGTCAATGAAAGCCAGATTCTGTAGGGAGACAACATGGGTAAAAAAATATCAATACACATGATATTTTAATACAAAATATTAGCTTTTTACACAAGTCAGTTGTTTGTTTGTTTTTTAAATATAGAACCTTAAAAAAAATGAACAAATTGCTATCCACACACTATAAACACAGTGTTGTGCTCAGTTTGATCAAGTTATCAGAACAATTTTAAAACACCAGTCCAAGTCCATACTGTAAACACTGCCTTTAACTTTTTCTGAAAACTATGCCACATTGTGCACTATCAATATTATATGTACAGTGTGAAGCACCTTCGTTCTGGTTTTAATACGATACTTAAAACTGCTCAGTTATCAGACTTTGTGCAAGGGTTTTACATTCCACTGCTCATGACAAGTTTGCATTACAGTTTGGTGGAACCTGGTAAGAGCAACCACATGCCATTCTGTGAATGCTAGCTGTAAAGAATGCCAGTTACATTTAGCAAAATACATTTTCTGAAAATACAGTTATTTACCTAAAGAAAACTTCTGTTGTTAGTTTAAGGGAAATCCTCACCTGATTAAGCAGAATTTAACAATTGCTAAGCAATGAAAAACTAAATTTTGATTTCTCAAAGTTGAATAAAGTAATAACTATGATATCAGATTTTCATAGAGATGAACTATATAGCACGTACATCTCAGGAATGTTTAGAGTAGCCCATAGAAAGAAAAAACAAGTATTCTCCTTCCTTTTTTTCCTCCACCATTTTCTAAGTTGAATAGCAGATCTTAGAAACTCTTGTTTTAGTAGTAAATCATCCACAGGTTGAGGGCTGTTACCCAAGGGAGATTTAAGATGATTTACTTGCATTGAAATAATTTACGCAATTGAACTTATGCATACAGTACAAAACTATGAACAAAAAGGTGAAGCAAACTTTTTTTTATTTATATTCAGGTAAAAACATTAACCTGATGAAGTAAATTATTGCAGATTTGAGAAATCAGCACATAAAACAGTTGGACAGAGCATTGCTTACAGGTGCTTTATCTGTGTCAAAAGACAAAGGCTGAACTGTTTGTTCCAAGCTAGCACTGGGGAAGGAAAAAAAACCTACAAAAGTAAACATGAACTTGAAATCAAAAACAAGAAGTTTGTTTACCTGACCAGGGAATGGAAACTGCTAAGTTGTTGCTTTAAAACAAAAAACAAACAAAAAAAACCAAAAAAACAACAAAAAACCCCAAACCCCAAAACTTTACATCGGTTCGAAATGCTCTGGCCTTATGATAATAAATATTGGCCAGCCCAATCTGTTGTATTTTTCAACTACACAAAAAAATGTATTCTTTGTAGCCTCTGGTAAGAGGCTTCTGTTGCCTGAATCACTGTGTAAACAATTCTAGTGTGTCATCTGGTAAAGACTGTAGCCAATATATCCTACTGCTACATTAAAACTAAGCTATAAGAAAGATTCTATCTAGTTACAAAGGCTGAATTATATTGACAATATATATTTGAATTCAGTAAAATTTAAATTATCTTAATTTGAGAGAAAACATGGAGCAGTAAATGCCCATGGCTAACCAAAACGTAACAATTGCTGAGAGTGCTGCACACAAAAAGAACCAAGTGAATTGCACATCAGACAATATATGAGGTGGAGGGGGGAGGGGAAAAATCAGAAGCAAGTGAAGGTACACAGAACTAGTCTACTAAACTAGATTTGTCAAATACATGGTGTATTTTAATTTCTGTACTTATGTACAAAAGTTGTCTTTGGAGGAAAAACTGCAGACTTAGCTAGATGGATACACACAGCCCAGTATTAAACTGCACAGCGACATTTATTGTTCCAGCCTGGAAAAACATCCCTTTTTAAATTTCACACAGCAAAGCAAGTTAAAAACTTCACTCATCAAATAAATGATAATTTAAACAAGAACTTGCTAAAGAAACCTTGTCACAACAACTTTTTTAGGGCCTGATCACTTTTAAGTCCATGGGGCCTTTAATGAATATCAACCAAGTGTCTTTGTTTATAATCTGCAAGCCGTTTTTCTACAACAAGGCGTAACACTTTTCCTTGACTCAGGTGATACATTTAGAAAAGAATCATGATTTTTCTGTTTTGCTGTAACAGGCAGACATTGCATTTTTCATTGTGATCAGGAAAGATGGAATGACTGCTGCCCTTCTCTTGCAGCTATCAAGAGTTTTTCTCGCATTATCTCAATAGTTGAATAGTCCGGCAACTTGAGATAGTTCACACAAGTCATTACTGAGGGCAAGAAGTCATCTGGATTTTCTGTAGACTCAAATGTCTTACGTACAATTGTCAATGGAGGATTCAAACTTCTAAATCCTGTAATTATAAGAAAGAGGAAAATTGTTATTCTTAAAAATCCTGTTCTTAAATACCATTAACCATCTATTAAAAAACTTTAACAACAATATAACATTTGTACCCTAAACTATAACAACTTTTCAATGCATCTACTGCCCACCTTTCAACTAACACATTATATTAAGACTGCCAACTATGCTGATTAAAATTTTGTTCACAGGGAACACTACTGCAATCTATACTTACTGCAGAGGCATGTTTTAATTTTCATTCCATTGCACAAAGATTCCTGAAAGATCTTACTGGTGTTTTATTATATAGTTTCATTAAAAAAAGTTTCTGGCAAAGTTTTTCCATTTTCAATCAATTCTTGCAAAGTTAGTCTTTTTAGGAACTATGAAAACTGAGAAATGTAAGCAGGACTAAAAAGGGTTAATAAAGGTTTCATTTTGATTTACAAAGCACAGTTAAAGAATAAGTCTTTGTTTTTTCTAAAAATCAAAAAGGTCATTTTTTTAGAATGTTCACACTAATTTAGGAATGTATGAAATACCAAGGAGGCAAACTCCCAACAAATTACTAATACTCTCATTTTCTTTATTTATCATTTCTAACTTGAATGTTATATCTATCTCCTAACATGCAGACAGCAATCAGAACTCTGAGTAGAGGTGATCTCTTTTATTAGACCAAGTATATATTTGCAAAAAAAAATTCTTTATTTGTAAGCTTTCAGGCACACACGCCCTTCCTCAGGCATAGGAGAACGCAAAGATTGTAAAATGTCTCCTAGATGGAAATGAAATGCTTGCATTCTCTTATGCCTCAAGAAGGGCAAGTGTGCCTGAAAGCTTGCAAATAAAGATATATATATATTTTTTAATATCTAGTTCATCTAATCAAAGATATCACCTCTACCCAGAGTACCAATTCTTTTTGCCTGTGGACCAATATGGCTACAACCTGCATCCCCAAAACATGCACACATGCATTCAGTGAAAGAACATTAAGAAAATGTTTTTACATAGGCCATTCCTTTTCACACAGCATGATGATATCTGGCAACACTGGCTAACCCCTTTTACCCCCATATTTTCCGAGATCATTCAACCAGAAGCTTTACTGAAATGTCACCAATTCAAAACCGCCATCTGATTAATGCACTTTTCAATTACTTGATATGAAATCTATCCAACTGAACTAGCCTACAGTACCACAGATTTCAGTTAAGTGGCATTTCAAAATTTGAAATGGATGTGTAGAAACAGGTTTTCACTGTACTCATTGTTCTGAATGAAAAATCCATTAGCAACACAGACCAGATAAGTAGAGAACGAATGGCAATACGTACGCAGCAAAACGATATGTATTAAATACCACCCCCCTCCTACAGGCAGCCTGGGGCTACCAGTCACAAACTGGAGAAATAATCTTTGCTGCTCACTATCAAAACTACTGAGAATTTCAAACAGGTACTTCACAGCTCGACTGAAAGAAAAAGAACAGTGGTGTGGTTAGCCTTTAATCTTACAGTATTACACAGTATTTCCTTACAGTATTCATTTTCTTAAAAAACAAAAGCATCATTGCTATATGCTCTATACAAGTAGATTTTTAAAAGCTATTCTAAAAGCAACAAACATTTCATAACTTGCTCTTTCTATTGCAAGATGCACCACATTCCACAAATATTTGCAATCATAGGAGTTAGTCCATCAAGATATGTATAATTAACTTAGTGTTACCTGTCATGCGTATAACCATGATCTGGCCTGCAACACTCCATTAGTGTCTTTGCGTCCCAAGTATCTGTTTTACTGCCACACAGAAGCTGTTCCAACTATAAAAATTTAAGCAGAGAATTTATCCTCATGCAGAATGAATACTCTGTGCTAGCATTATATGGTTGGGATTGGTTCGCTTGTGTGGGGGTTTGGGCAGGGAGGTGATGGTTTGGAAAAGGAGGAAAACTGGAGGAGGTCTTGGATTTGGAGCATTTGGGGAGCATTCTCTGTGGGTTCTTTATTGTAAGCTGCTCTGAGTCTTTTGAATGGGGCAGATATACATCTAAATAAATGAGTATTTGCTGGAACTGCTTTCTATCGTTACTTCTACTACCTTGTGCAGATGAGAGAGGAGGCAGGCAGCACAGCAGCAGATTGGACAGGGAAGAAGGCAGAGCAGCAGATCAGGCAGAAATAGGGATTGGAGTGGCACTAGGGGAAGGTATGGGGCTAATATGGCACAACTACCAAAAAGGTTGGTCCCCAGCGGCTTACTAGAACCTGACCTCTCCATACAGTCAGCTATGAGTCTGCTGCTGCTTTTCTGTAGTTAGCAAATGTAAACTTGTAATTATGGGAAATCAAGTCATGCCTGAATTTCCATGGTACTTGGATATTTAAAACTTAGGTTCACTCTTTACCTGCTCTCTTTATCCCCCCACTACCTCTCAGCACAAACACTGCTTCTGGTTCCAGAAGCAACAATTAGCGCAGCACTGTGCCTGATCTAAAATAGCTATGCTGCCCCCAGATCCAAAGCTAATGTACATGGGTATCACTGCCATGCATTGCATTTCTACCCCTACTACTGGAACATTTTAGCACTCAAAGGCAGGAAGTCTGAAGACAAAAGGTGAAACAGCCCTGCAACAGAAGCTTCCAGGATACATATGAACAGTAAACAAGTTATAGCTTCAATTCTAACTTATAAATAATTTTTTTAAAGTTGATTTAGACCTATTTAGACATTTTGCTCATGACCATGACCCTGAGTCAGAGCCAGTTTAACCAACCAATTATTTACAATTGTTTGGGGAGTCACTTGAACCAATTTTCAACAATGGCCTATTGAAGCAGCTTTTTCTCAAGACTCAGGTTATGCAATATCAAGTTCTGGTCAGTTAAATCATGGATACTGCTTCTGTTCTCTGATTTTATCAACTACAAAGTGGGAAGAGAATGTTGCCAACATCTTAATTGGCCTCCCAAGAGAGTCTGGACTGCTCCATACGGGCCACCAAGAGAGAGAACAAAAGTATAGTACTGTATAAACAAAGCCTTGCTGGGAGAAAGTTTCCATCAACAATGGCAATTCAAAGCCTAGCACAGTACACGTACTCAGCTATTTACTTGTACTGCCAGTTTGGTAAAAGTAGCCAGTATGTGTTACAGTGCATAAAAAAAAAGAAGAAAAAGAAAAAAGATCAAACTCGGTGGCGTTTAGGAGAAGGCGCGTAAGCACCCACACAACTTGACTTCTGGGGAACCTCTTATCACCAAACAAAGCATCATGGGAGGTAGACAGGGGTGGCACTTAGCTACTCTTAATTCAAGACAACCATCCATTCCTTCACAAGGTTTAGAGGCAGAAGTTTATGTCTCAGACTATTTTTTCCTCTCTAACTACACTAATCAATGGCAACATTCTGGCTGAGGGCCAGAACAACCCTGTCTGGGTCCGCTCAAGTGCAGCACAGGATGGGAATGCTCCCTGCTGCCTGATCACTCAGGCGCAGCAAGGACCAAGCCCCTACCCACCAAGGCCCCGAATTCATGAGCCGGATCAAATGCGCCCACAGGCTGACAGTTCCTGAACTTCAAAGCTAAAGCTCATCCCAAGATTTGTCTTGAATTCTATAACAGCCTTTTCCACTCTCAACCATTAAAAATAGTATGAAAATAAGTTCTCCCTGTATGTTGCTTTGCACAAATCCCTCCACTGACTACTTCTTCCTTAATGCCTTACTTTTGCAAATATGCTTTAAATGGCCTCAATTTAACTACTGTATCCAGTACTGAAATGTAGACTCCAGCCTCTACCACCTACTTGTTTAAAAAAAGTAACAAAACTCCATTTTTATCCATACTAGCTGTCACCAAGCTTTCTGTAAAATCACAAAATTGCTTCATTATCCCCCTTCACCACCTCTCTCAAATTTCTCCTTTGCCATATTACCTACAGAAGTTGGTAAGGCAAGCAGTGTGCTCTGCATTACAGTTAATCAGTTCTGTTGTCTTGTATTTGATACATATTTAAGCAAAATTTAAGACAAATGGCATGTTGCGTTTATACAGTTCCTAACATGAAGGTCAGCCAGAAAAATAAAACCTCCTAATTTCTCTCTTAAGCAAGCCATGGACATAGACGTCCTTTCTGTTGAGTTCTAGCCTCAAAGGGTCTGTCAAGACGCTGAAGAAACTAAAAAACATTGCAGTCTATCCTGACAGATCTGAGGTGCTGCTTCTGCATAACAGCACTCATCCATACACCAGCTTACATACATACCACAGACACAATCTCGCTGTTTGGATAAACTGTGCTGTTCCATCCTCTGCACAGCTCAGAGGATGAAGGACAGACTATGAGGATGAATTTTTCAGGATGACAGCAAAGTGATAGAGGCTACACAACCACTGTCACACAACAAGAACAAAAGACTTACAATGTCAAAAAACATGCCCTTGTTCACCAGGGAAAAAAGGCCGCTGCCAGAGGGAGACAATGCTGAATAGCTATGTATTCAGCAGTGACGTACACGTTTTTAAATACAAGTTTAATTATTTTTTTCAATATTAGCTAAGAAAAAAAGGCATTACTTTGACTAACCATCACGCAAAGGGGTCCTGGTCTACATCTACAGGTTTGTGGTATTACTGCAATAATATTACACAGAAGTACACTGCAATACATTGGCAACACACGAATACAGAAATCTGCATGTAAAAAGGGTATGTAACTTGGGGGGAAGTCTTTTATTTCACTCTAGACAAAGCAACCCTTGGTTTAAATGCACGAATTAGCACTGCTGTCAAATTCCAAAAAAGAGAGTCTCGGTAACCCTTACATATGCAATTAAAAAGCCATCGACTCTTCTTGATAAAACAGGTTTCACAAATTTAGTCACCGTACATACATGATGATTGCACTGCATTAGATCAGTGCACAATCTTATGGCCTTTTGCATGGATGTGTGCTATATACATTTACTTACCTCCTCAGGATAGAAGTACTGAAGATGGCTGAGGGGGAAGACCGATTCAAACCCATCTCTGAAGGAATCAAATTGTCTGGCAACACCTTCATTTAGTGCCCAGAATATAACAAGCTGCAAAAGGAAAAATGTCACATTAAATGCACAGACTATGAAGGGAGTTTCAAAGAGTCAACTCTTTGTTTTGCCAAGCTGTCCCCACCATCCATTGTATAAGAGACCAAGGAATGTGGCCCAATGCCCACTATAACAGTTTGTCAATTTGAGCAGCTGCTGTACAGTGTTACTCAACTTCCTCCATCTTTCACCAGCCCATTTTTGTAGCAATGCAACAAACAGCTGTGTCTGAAAAGGGGAAACAAATTGCTCCAAAACTGATGTGGTACTCTAGAAATGTTTTAGAGCGTATAGTTATGAAAAAACTAAACAGAGCAGAAACACTAGAATTAAAGCTGCCAACAGCTACAATAGATATTTCCATTGAGAATTTTCTTGTAATTAATTGAGTACATTCAAAAGCTGCGTGTGCCCTCTTGTACATCAAGTTAAACCTGCCAAACAGTTGCATGTTTCTTTTAGTTCAACTCATCTCCAAATCCAGAGCTCCTTCTAAGCTTATTAAAAATTTAGTTCACCCACCTCAATTTTGGGTATGTAAATATATTACACAAATATTTAAGAAATTCCCATTTCAGTTTTGGCTTTTAAAAAGATGCATCAAAGATATAAGCCATGGGCACAAAATCAGCCCAAAATGTGTATTTGACAATACAGCACTTAAAACCCAAGTTCAGTTTAGGTTATTTTACTTCTGGAGACTGCATTATGTTGGTATGTATCATTATCAAGGCAAGCATAAACAGAAATCCTTAAAGCCTTTATTAAGCAAAGTTCACTTGGTCTATTTTTTTTCTGTTGATAGTCACTGAAAAAATGACTTGGTATAAAAACAGTAACATGGGCCCCCAAAATATTTAACCCTATTACAACACTACTTCATAAATTAAAGAGTCACTAATTTTACCACCCCCATGAAATCCATCTTAAAAAAGGATTTGAAACAGGTGTTAAGGTTCTCCCCATCTGTAGTTGCATCCTCAGGCTTATACTAGGCTTCCAACTAAAGCATTGTGAATGCTGAAAGAGAACCTAGTAATGTATATATGCTCAGGCACTGGAAAATAAGCCTGATTATAGCACCCTAGTAGAAGAAAACCATCCATCAGAATTTCTAAATGTTTTTACATGGTAGCAATCCTTTACAGATAAGACTGGGCAAAGTAGCGTTAGGGATGTTGCCCACAGACATTCCACTGAATGTGTACGAACACCTTATCCACTCAAACTTTCCAGTAGTATTCACTGAGGACTGCACCTATCCCAAGTGTCCTCATATCTCCAACAAAAAATATAAAGGGCGGTATAATCTTAACCTCCTCTGCGTCATTTCCTTCACTAATACATAACCTACGTGTTAGTGTGGAGGGAGGGATAGAAAGCAAGTTATGAAATATGACTCTAAGAAATGTAAAAGTAACCACTTAGACTATGCAACTATACACATTCTACCAATGGTGACTCAGATAGATGTCGAGTCTAAATGAGCATAAGAAGAGCATTATCAAAACAAGAATCAGACTGTGATACTTCTACAATGACACTACATAGAGGGGTGCATATGGCCATCCTCCATTTCTCTGAAAGGGTCTGCACAAAGAAACTACTGATATTGCCTGATCTTGCAGTAAGGTGCAACTGAGAAGTCATATAAAAGTGGAAACCCAGGGACAAGTTTTCCTAGATCAACATGTGTTGAATTTTACTTGTAGCTTTCAGAGAAAGCGTTATTTCTAGGGTATCTCCTAAAAAGCCTAGTTTTATCTAAATAGGATGGCAGAGGCTCTATGCATACCTGAAGTGTGCAGCCTGGTAGAAGGAAAACAGGGAAATTAATTTGCTGATTAGAGTGGATACCAAATTATATTAGGCAGAAAAATGGAATGAGGTCTCAACTGCATCTCAATTGAGGTGTGTAAGGTGGTTTCTACTAGCAAAAATGCTGTTGCAATGGAAAAAATGAAAAAGAAAACTAAACCTGTAGCTCAAATCATATTTTTAGTCAGAAAAAATATTTAGGTTCCAAGATGACGCTTAGATGTTTGACTGCCAAATAAACCCTAATAAGGCAGGGATCTAGCTGCAGGACAGCAAAAAAGCCCTGAATTAGAGCAGAGTTAAGCCAAGCTGGCTGTGCAGTGGAGCCTAAAAACCAGTCCACAAGTCTTCATGGATAATAGGTATTCTAGTATGCCAGTATGTGAGAAAAATTTGATGATGTAGCCCACCCATACAATGGTAGTGACTCAACTCCCAACCACTCTGTAGCTTGAAGAGGCATGCAGTCATTTAAGCCAATGCTCTCCAGATCAAAATAAAAGTCCCTATTTACTTATCTTGCCCAATAATTTCTGCACCTGTTTTCCAAAGTGCAGGGAACATATAGCAGCCAGTAATACCTTGAGTTATCAAAGAGGCCCTCAAAAACATGCAGATTCTTTTATATTACTAAACATCTTTAAAAGTACAATACAATGTATATCCTTAAGACTCAAGAAATTCGCTCAAACAGTTTATCAAGAATTCAAATAAACTAAAGCAAGCAGCCAAAAACTACATTGTCCATCTTACAAAAACTAAATTTAAAATATCTGAAAGCAACTACTTGGAAGATTCTGAACAGAATTTTGTGAAAATTAAAAAAGAAAAAAAAAAAAGGGGGCCATAGCTTTGCTTTTACATACTCTGAGATACTCCTCTAAATTGTGGATTGTGACAGGTACATCTTTCCCCCCTTTTTTCAGCTCTATATTGGGAAACCCAGGAAGTGTGAAATCCAGGCCTAGATCTTCCACTGAACAGCCATTCATAGTAAGGGCCTCCAATGCATACTGTAGACTTTCTTTGGTCTAAAAAAGAAAAAAAAAAAATAAAGCCAGGAAGAACAAGTCATTTATATGAGCTTTCACAAAAGTGATTTCTAAAGATTTAATGTTAGACAAAATTCAACTCCTATAAAAGTTGGTATTGAAAGAATATTGTTGCATTACTGTTGCTGTAATATTTGCTTGTTTCATATGAGATGGTTATAAGACTACCTCATCATATACCTGCCTCAGCTGTGAACAAGTCTGTGGGCTTAAGCATAATTTTAACTGATATTTTTGGAAACTTTATTTCACTGTAGAATCCTTTATTTTAAGATTGAAGAGGTGATTAGCTGAGTTAGTCTGAATCAGGCAGAAGGTAGAATAAGAGGCACTTGCACTTCAGAGGCAAATTCTTAGCATTTGAGGGAGTAAGTAGTTGCCTATGAAAATTTATGCCTCTCTGAACCAATTATTCCCAAAGTGCTAGCCTGATCTGCCTTCTGTCTCACTTGGGCTAGGGACAGACGTTACACATAAACCAGTTTAAAAGTGATCAGAAACTGGTTTAAACCTGTAACAGAACAGAAGATCAGTGCACATAAACCAGTTTCAAAATGGCTGAAACTAGTTTAAGATAAACCTGGTTGAATGTAGTCTCAGACTAAACTGATTTGGGTCAAACCAGTTTATGCAACTTCTGTCCCAGGCCCCTTCCTGGTTTAAGTTAAATCAGAGTCCTCTACCATCCCAGCATGCTCCACAGTCCTGGGCTGGGCTGTCTGTTCCAGCCAAGCAGGGTTAGCTCCACCCTTCTCCTCCCTCACCGGAGCACTACTACTGTTGGGTCTGCTTGGTATTGGACAAAAGCCCTTGGCAGGCATCTCCAGTCCCCCTTTTCCTGCTGCTGGTACAGCAAGGGACTCGGGGGAGGGGGGCCAAATCTCAGTAGCCTGAGGAGAAGTGGGGGTTTAATCCCCTGATTGCAAGGGAGGGCAGCACAGGTATCAATAGCTTCGCTCGTGCACCCAGGACTGCAGGAACCAGATGCCAGTAGCCTGAAAGGAGGGGCTTAATCCCCCCATTGCAGGCAGCAGCAGCAGCAGAGGGGCACTGACACAGCACCCTGGGCCAAGTCCCTCTGAGGAGCAGCCAGCTGGCCGCAGGGAGAGGACAGGGAGGGAGGATGTGACCTGGCTGCAGGGGAGGGGGGACTGGGGGAGCCGAGGCTAGGTATGGAGCCTGATGACCACTGCCTCCCACTGCAGCAGTGCAGCCCAGGTGGTGTGGGTCAGCACCTGCTGCCTCCCACCTCCAGCCCTGTGCAGGGGCCACAGTTTACAGGCAGGCTACAGAACGGCCCCCTGCCCCCTCCCTCTCCCCCTAAGGCTACCAGGGTCTGGCCCCACCCCTGCCAGCCAGCAAGGGGGGGGGCAGGGCTGGGGACCCCTGACGGGCTGCTTCCCCCCTCCCCCTCCAGACAGACCCCAGCTGGGGCCCCTGCAGGTCAGGGTGGGTGTTTAAAACCCTCCCCAGTCACACACAGGCCTGCCCACGTGCCCCCTCAGCTCAGTTTCCCTCCAGCTAAGGGCTCCTTCTAGTGCTCCCCAGCTTCTGGCCCAAGCCACTGCAGGCATGTGCCTACATTTCCAGAGTCAAAAGTGAATGTCTACTCACTTGCAAATTGGTTCAATCTCCACAGGTTAGACTAACCTGCAAAGACTGAATCAATTAGGGATCCAAGTTTTCTAATGTCTGTCCCTAGCCTTTAAGATTGGTATGAAAAACGCATTTTAAAGCAGAATGAAAATATTTAGCTTCATTCAAATATGATACCAAGAATTAAAGTTATTCTGCTTAGCCATTTTTAGCAATTTTTTTTCCCCCAACTTATTTGTTATTCCTATTCCTTTCATAAAATGCAGCCATGGTAGTCCAACTATGGTTAGTTCACAAGAGCTGAAAATAAATAAGTAAAGGCTAGTCTTTTCTGTCTCATATCTACTTTCTTACCTGTGTTTTATCTTGTTCAAGTCTTTTTTTCTGTCTCACAATATCTTCAAGATGATATATTGATTTGGCTACCACTGGATCAATACTAAACAAGTCATGTGAGGTTAAGGAAGTTTCCTGTCGTAACATCCACTTGTAAAAAGGAAGGCCAAGGGGAAGGTCCACCTGGAAGTAAAAAACAACATTTTTGGTTTTTTCCTCCTGATAGTTAAAGTTTTGAAACTATTTTTTGCATGGAAGTTTTGTTGTTTCACCTCTTTATATTCAAGAAGTGAAAGTGAACAGTACTGCTAACACTACTTGAACAAGCTGAGTGTTGTACACTTTTTGTAATAGGAAACATAAAAAATGCATAGTAGAAAAAAAGTTACAATAACGTCTTCAATGTTATGTTGATATATATTAGCTATACATTGTCAATATAAATGCAGCAGCAACACTGTTCAATATCACATTGTACCATGAATCACTCTGAAGGTCCATTAGTCCCTACAAAATTTTGTAGACTGTAAAATGACTAGGTATGCAAATGCCTGATTTGGGAATTAACATTAAAAACCTTATGACTTAGCATTTCACATTTTGTGGACTTCATGTTGCATTTTTGGTTGCAAGAAAATATGGCTCAAAAATCAATTTTGTCTCACCAATCTAAAATCCATGATAGCCTTGGCCATTAGTTTTCCTAAGAAGCGGAACTTCATTTTAACTTTTGCGATGTGTGCTGGTTTAGCTGTTCTACCAAAGGGAAGTGCGAACAATCCTTGTAGATTATGAATATACTTGGTGCCTTCTTGGCTTCCTGTTGAAAGCAAAATGGATGAATTCAGTGCATGCAACAGGCCAAAATAACCTAACATTTAGGATAAAAGTATTACTAAATTAACATTTAACATTTCCATTCCACCCAATGTGGTTACAAAATTTAAACAACTCCTTATAGCATGTGCAAAGGAAACAAGTCTTTGAATAATGCATGATGAACTGCACTAGAGGTGGATTTAATTTACTAAAGCAAATTCTAACTCTACTTTGATTAAAGTATAAAGTTTTATGAATGCACTGGGGGTAATCGTCCAAATCTCACAGTAAAATAAATAAATAAAATAAAGTCAACTTATGGGTATTATTTTCTAATATAAATGAAGTTTAAGGACCATTACCTACGTTTTTCAATGTACAAACATGTTTTAGAGGTATGAGAACCAAAAATGACAGTTCTTTAGCTTGAAAATGAAATTTTACATTTAGTATGTTTCTGGATAGAACTTAAGTTTACAGTTGAAAAAATAGTTAAATACTATTCTTCACCCCCCTCCCCGGCCAATAAAATATATTGATAGTTTAAAAAGTGAGTTACCTTTTGGATTCGCTAGAGTTACTTCTTCTCCTCTCCAGAGGCCTAAATCCGCTCTCTGTAGTTCCTGAGATACAAGTGCATAAAACTCCAGTGTAGGGCCCAGACCGGTACCAACCTTTACAAAAGGGTAATTTCTCATTTTAGATCTGGTTTGAAAGTTAAAATCTTGACAACTTTAAGTACAAGCTGTACAGCATGGAAATATTATTTCTCTGTTAAAGAAAGCTTAATCCTTTCTCCAGTCAAAAAAGCTAACTACAAATAACAGCCATTAAAAATGAAGAAAATCAAAAAGAATACATACACTGGGAGGAACACTGACATAGTGACTGACTTATAAAATGGAGAGAAGTGCAGATGTACTTGCCTAAAGTTAGAAACATCTTCTAAAAAAAAAAACAAAAAACCAAATCTGACTGATTAACTTAAAAAATCAACAGGCTTGACGATGGAAAAAAAATCATTTTTCCCAGCTTATCAGAAAGACAGCAAGCACTCAGCTATACTTTGATTAAGTCAATGAAGGTTACTGGAAGTCTGACAAAAATCACTGCAAAGGGTCTCTTTAATCAAAATAGCCATTACTTACTTCATTCTCATACTGGATTTCCAACATGGCTCTTGAACTGCCTAGATCTTGCATCACAGATTCCGCCTGTTTCAACAGTTCATCTCTGTTCACAGTGCGCTACACAGAAATTTTAGGTAAGGTTAGGTTTCCAAGCCCCATTTCCTTATCAAGCAAGACAGTTACAACAGGAAGCAGAGGAGAAGTTTGTATAGCTCTTTTCTCTTCCCACAATTCAAATAAAATGGATTTGCCTTTAATGTGTCATTTATACTTCATTGGAATAAGCAAGCAGTGATTTCCACATGAAAATGGTTCAGCTGAAAAAAGTATTAACGTTTCTTCCATATCAGATTCTTCACTCAGATCATTACGCCTTAGTCAGTAGTATTCTTGTTCTGATCTAAAGAAACAGTTCAAGCCCCAACACTAAAACTAGTGCACTAGAATAGAGGTTGATGGATGTTGCTGCCTCCAGTCACTCCAACAGAATGTGTGGGGACTGTGTGTGAATAGGCAGGAAGAGAAATAAGATATACCTATGACCCTTTAAAAATGGTCCCTGCTCTCCTCCATGTAGACTTGAGGTGACTGAAGTTGCAAGCTGGATTGGCAGGTTGCAGTACATCCTTCCACGTGTGCAAAGAAAGTACTGACTAGCTCTTCCCCACCCTATACCTGCAGATGCCATCTGAGCTAAAAAAATGAAAAAGCATCTCCTAAAAACTAAAGTAAGTGGGGAATGGAGTTAAGGCTGTTAACATCTGGTTTAGCGTGGAGACTGCTCCTTCATCTTGTCTGAAAGGTACGCAACAGGTCCCAAAAACAGTGCTGGGACTCTAACTGGGCAGGAGACCAACAGTAACTCTGCAGTAAGTAAAATGAATTACAGAGGAAGGCTGTCCAATGCAGGTCAAGTTACTTCTGAGAGTTCCCAGTTGTATTAAAAAGTTGCAGCCTAACTAAACTATGTACCCACTTTTCTTTCTTCTTGCAGTTTCTGAAATTATAAACTTCTCCATTCTTTTCTATTAGCCTCTAATGACTACCAAGGAAGTAATTAAATATCTAAGATTCAGTTTTATCATCATGTTTTAGTCTATAATTATGCTCTGTATCAAGGGATATTCAAGTCCTAAGAGTGCATTACACTTGGTACCTAACCCTATAGATACACAATACTGAACCAGAAATAAAAGTTTTAATGATACTGGCAGAGAGAGATATAAATAGTATCCCACCAGAAAAGTAATAACTTAGAAAGGAAGCCTGAAGTGCTCACATCCACACAAAGTAGTATAGCACAAAACATTTTTTGAAAGCAAGTTCCTATAAATTCCACAGACTGGCAATGCCTCCAGGAATCAGACACTTAAGGTTAGCTCAGGAAGAGCTATCAAGCTTGTTTCTACCCCAGCTTCCCAAAGGTAGGTAGAGCATATTCCCTCACATTTCTGGAAGGTTGCCATGCCAGTAAAAATAGACTTCATCTAAAACGTCTCCTTATGTACACGCTAACAATATTGAGGTGGGGTCAGTTTGAGCCAAATGGCTTTAAAAAATAAATTTTACTTCAAGTGGAAGAATGATCATTATGGAAAGAACTAGCTATTCATTTGCAACATGAATTTTGGTACTTACTTTTTTCCTGTCCAGTCGGGGTGCTACTCTGCTATCCTGAGAATCTGACTGATTGATTTCTGGATTAGTGTCTAGTAATCTCTGCATGGCTCGATCACGATCAAAAGCAGTTACATAAAACAGCATTTGCCGAGTGTCGAATGGAAAGAAAAATGGGCTGTAAAGAATTGGAAGAGTTAGCTTGTAGTCTGAGTTTACGGAGATTGAAGAGGGAGTTAATTATGCCCACAACTGTAGGATTAACATACTAATGCACACTGGAAGTTATTTTTCCCCAGTATAAAATAAGAACTTCCCAAACTTTGAAATAACTGAACTCTAGCTAAAACTGCGGCAAGAACTTTGCATAGTGGTCATAGTTGAAAAACCCATAATTAGAAATCCAGACAATTCAGTGTGAAATTTAAACTAAAAATACCCCTGGTATTTCAGAATATGAATCTGCACCGTGGGTGCATCTACACACGCTCTTTACTGCAGAGTAGACTAATTAGCTGTGCAGTAAAGTGTCACAGTCTACATGTGTGCCTGTATTAGGGCACAGTAAATTAACTCTGCTGTAAGGTAATACTGTTGGGGACAATAATAGGTGGTTACTAAGTTCTGGAGTAAGCAACTGCACTGAAATCCACGTGTAGACAGTGATGGGGCTGGCTGGGGCATAAGCGTGCTGTAGTGTTGGGGTTGCCTGCTGCCTAGCCACAAGGCTCCATACTTTTGCACACTCATGCCCCAGCCAGCCCCTCTGCCTTTTGACACTGCCACATCGGGCTGACCACCCCCCTTCCCCCCACAAGCTTGCTTGCCAGCTTAGAGCTGCTCTGCCTCAAATTGCTACTGTACTGGGGGCACATGTAGACGCTGCACTTGGGAGCAGCATACTCCGATTCAAACAGCTCTGGAGTTTATCCCTTCACATTAATTGCACATGTAGATGTACCCAGTTAGTGTCAATATTCTTCCAGCCTCTCCTACTTTTGGATCATATTTAAGTGCTCATAGCCTGTGGCTCTGGATGTTACAAGTTTGAAGAAGTCACTTTACTGATACCCCACCTGTACCCTTCTCTATCCTCATGATTTTTCAGAAAGGTTTTTTAAAAATCCATTGGTCTGCAAAAGATAATTATTCAGAAGACACCACATCTCTTCTGGAATTTCAAGAGTACTACTGAAATAAGAATGCATTAAATTAGCTGCAAGGGTGCATTTTATTCACCCTGACTCATTCATTTACACTGTGAATTTCATAACCTGGACTATACATATATGCGCGTGCACGCATGCACACACACACACACACACACACACACACACACACACACACTAACTATATGTTGCATTTGCAGAAAATTCCTCTCTCAAACCGAAATATGGAGGACGCAATGCACTTGTTTGGGAAAAAAAGGCCAAAATAAACAGTTACAAGACAGAGTATACATTTTCAGTTTTTAACCACCTGTTATAGTCAAGGAAAGTTGCTTCAGTTACTTTTTTCCTCAGGCATAATACCGTTTTAAATCTCCCAGTTGTTAACATAGGCATAATTCAATTATTTGTATTGTTTTAAGGATCACCGAGTTTCCTAATTTCAAATCAGTATTTGTTACTCAGATGCAATATATTACATTTTAACTCTGAAACTCCAGCATTAAACATTTCCAAACCTTAACATCAGTTTAATGATTTTATCATTTACCTATTTAATTTCACTAAATCACATTTTAAGTCAAAAGAACATGCATTTAAAGTTTTGGCAACCATAGTGCTGAATCTTTGAAAAAACATGGAGTCTGAGTAGTAATCTCAAATGTGAATAATGACCCTTTTCATTCCAAATTGGAATCAATCTAAATATATTTAAGTACTAATTTAAGAGTCATGCAATATCTTTTATTTTAAGACTCAGCCACAAATCATTTAACTTAACTACCTTACCTATGTATCAGGAAATCAGAAATGGTATTTAATCTAAAACAAAGAAGGTTATACTTTGAACAGTAAAAATGCAGAGCAACTCATTAAACTCAAACTTTAACAGGCTGCAGAAAGCAAATGTTTTCATACCAGGTTTTTCCAAGCTCTGTCAGCCATGTTGGTATGTTTCCTGTCATGATTACCAATGGATCCTGAAGCTGTCTGTTTGCTTTTGCTGTCAGTTTACTGTTGATAAATTCTGAGGTCGGAATAATCTCCTTACAGATCGCATTCTGTGATGTTAAATAAAAAAGTCAAACACACCCATAAATGCAATGTCTTTTTAGAGAGGTATTGGAAGTAACAATACCAGGTCTTCCTAATTTTCTTTTCATTATACAAATGCTTCACCAGTCAGATTTTTTTTTCCACTGTGGTTGGTTTGACCAAGGCTGATCAACATGCTATCCAAAGGACCTACCAACCACTCCTTTACCTCTTTGAAGAAGAGTGATTTTTGAGGAGGTTTGAGGGAAGAAGGAATTTTACAAATTTGATGAAAATGATACACTGCAGAAGCTTAAGTAATCTGCAGAAAATCCTTGAGCAGCAAGAGTTCAGCAACTTTACCAGAGGATAAATATAAGGGGCAAAAGGTAAAGTTGCTGAACTCTTGCTGCTCAAGGATTTTCTGCAGATTACTTAAGATCCCCAATACACCTCTTGTATCCCACTATTTTATGGACAGAAGGGCCATTAGAGGTATTCCTGAATGCAGTTTTTGCCACCGCACATAGTGATCAGTACATAATTAGTGTCATATAGAATTTAGTAAATATTTTCTAAACTTATGTTAAAAAGGTAACCATTTAAATGTACTAGGAATACCTTTTTTACTAAGTGTACCTCTGGCGGCCCCCTTTTTAGTAAGTGTACCCCTGGGATTGGGGGGGGGGAAGGGTGCCTGGCCAGATGGTGAGCAAGCAGGGGAGGGGGGTGAGCAGCTAGACAGCGAGGTTGGGGGGGCAAGCAGCACCTGTGCTGCCCACAGGAGGGTGCTGCTGATCTTGCCCTGACCTGCCCCTGCTCCTTTGCAGGCAGCAGTGCTCCATCCCCACCTGCCCCCCAAGTACCCTCTGGGACCTTTCAAAGTGTCCCTAGGGGTACGCATACCCCCGACTGACAACCCCTGCACTACAGGCAAGGATTTTTGTGGGTGATTTATAGTTTATTGGATCAATGGTTGGATCAATTGGAGCATGGTTTGGATCAAATGCTCAAATACAAGACATTCTTCATCAGGTTTTTACCAGGTGACCCAATGAAGATTGCCTTACATTTGAACTAACTTTATCCCAACCATGCAGTTGGGTCCAATAAACTATAAAATCACCCACAAAAATTCTTGCTTGTTGCTTAATTCTCAGACCATTATGGTTACAGCATGACTCCAACACTACCATTTAAATGTACATAATTTTAAAAAGTGTTGCTTAATAAGCAATGTGAAACTAAATTTTCAGATAGATATGCAACTAGCGATTCACAGCATCCAAGTCCTATTAATGCTTTGATTTTACATACAAAGAGTGGAAACACCAAGTTAGGATACTTTAAAACACTAACATTTATAGTTGATCCAATATAAAACTTGTTAGCCAGAGCGTTCACACTAAACTGCTTTGACTGTAAACCTTTCATTCACATTTCAAGTTACAGAATCATAGTTCTACTCCAGGGGTAAAGGAGTAGACAGGGGAAACAGTTATATTGGTTCAACTGAGATGTATTCTTAAGTAACAAATCTCCATCCTATCCTCTTTTGTAATGGTTCGATGTTTAGGCCGCATGTCAAATTTTTGTTTTACTCATTCTGTATATTGCCTCAAAAATATAGGCCTCTGGCAACAGGCACCTGTTGGAGAAAGTCTTGAAAAAAATAAAATGTTTTACTCACATCATACAAATAATACCAATATCGACTGATAGCATGTAAAACTCTCAAGAGGAGGATAACATCTAATGAAGGATCTTCAAATGTTATGTTTTCTGGTGGTATAGATATGAGGTAAACTTCCAAAGGATTTAATACTGATGGGCACACACCATCTAGTAGGGAGAAAAAAGGCACACATTTCTACTGTCAAACAGATCAACTGCTTAGCCAAACAAAATCAAATCAATGAAAAATTAGCAGTCCATACTTGTACTTTGCTGGGTTTTTTTTAGACCAGTTACTCAAATTTAAATCCTTCTAAAACTCAAGAGTAACTAATATGGAAACCAATGCATACAATATAAGAAAATCTTTCTTTAAAGCATCTGATCACCCTTTCCCCACTGGAATTTTCACAGGTGAGCCCTGCCCATGCCCATGTGACAAGTGCTTACCGTGCCACAACTCATCATGCTTTTTTGAGTTTCTAGGAGAAGTTTTTGTGGGAGCAGTTTGTGCCCTTCCTCTTTTACCCCCAACACAGTCCTTGTTACCATCTTCATCCTCTCGCACTGGTTTGTACCTAAAAATTGTGAACCATTTAAAATAAAAAGTGATTTTGGGTAACTAAAACCTGTGAAACCAAAAGCAAAAGTGGCAGCTCTCAATTAGGGTGCCAGCATTTTATTTAAAATGACAAAAGTTAACAATGCATTTGATTTTGGCCCAAACATGCTATTTTTTTTGCCAAAAAGGAACCTGAACCATATTGAGAAAAAGTCACCAGCTTCATATTGGAAAAGTGATGAGGCAGAAGCAATAATCAATGTAAAAATTATGTTTGTTCTTTAATATCAGTTTCACAGTGTGGCACACTATACTATATTGTGTGGAGCTGCTACAGACAACGACTTTCAAACATTTTTAGTGCAGTATATGGTGAGATTACTACAAATGTAGAAACCGTACAACCAATACTTAATGCACTGCATGATTAGAGGAGATCTTCAAATAAAAAAAAAAAACCTCAGAATTTCTTTTAGTGATACCAAATTAATATTTGCAAATTTCAGACACTCCCTAGTGTTTGTAATAGTCTGCAATTAGAAAACAGTATATTCTTCAATACAGCTTCTTCCATTTGAGGTAAGCATCCCTTTAAAATTTCCAAAGCAGTATATCAACTCCCCTCCTATGAGCTGGAATTCTTTAGCTTGTGCCGATTAGAATCAGCAAACACGCCCTTCCTATGCAAACCACTGAAAAAAAATTCAAAATCAAGTTTATCACCAGGTAAAACATTTGCTTAAGATATTTAAAGATAGTTTAACAGTTTGGGATCCTACAAACGTATTTCTCAGTCTCAATTATCCAGGCAGTACTTTTGAGAGAGATTCTTCCTTGCTCCCTTTGGCCAGCTTACCAAATGGTGTGCGTCTTTGTCCAAATTCCAGCTCTTCCTAATGGGTTGCTTTCATCATCTGTAGACTCTCTCTCCTCCTCAGCCTGTAAACTATATTGTCTAACTGCTTGATATACAGTCATATTATATGGCAGCAAATGATCTCCAATGTAAAACTGCAGTCGGTGTCTCACATTCCCTGAATTTAAGAACTGAGCAGCCTAAATAAAGCAAAACAAAGATTTTGTAGCTGATCCATTAGCTTAGTCATACATTCCATAGCAAGAATAGCAACTTACCAAAGATTCATCTATTTCTTCATCTGATCCATCATCATCACTATCCTCATCATCCTCTCTCACTCTTCCATATCCTAACAAAATAGGTTGAATATCCTTATTTGCACTTCATTTTAGTAATGCATTACCTTCAATCATGTACATGATAACCCCAAACTACTCTTCCAAACAATTTATACATTCAAGAATGAATCGCTCTCCAATATAGATATCTAATTGTTAGGGGATAAGTTTCAGAGTCATCTGTTTGACTATGGCACCAGCACTGAAAGTGCATGCAAAAAAACAAAAAATACACCTGCAGTCTGCATGATGATCCAGAGATTAGAAAAGTGTAACCTGCATGCAACAAGGAGCTATCTGGTAGAGAGAGAAGATTCTTGCTGCTAGGGGGAGGAAATCTAGACAGCTATAAAATGAAGATTAAAAAAAAAAAATGTAATTGCCTGCTTGTTTTATCTTCTGCCCTGACATGACACTTTTTCAGAAATCATACTAAATGGAGTCTGACTCTACAAACTATTTGTTTTGGATTAGGTAAAAATACTGAGAACCATCAACATGCATGGCACTGCACAAGGGTTAAAAAAAATCATTAAGATGTAAATACCTCTAACAACAAGGTATCTTTCAATGGCCTGTACCAAAGCCAGGGGATCTATCTTCACAGGTCCACCTTTCCATTGTTTCACATTAGCACAATCTGGATGTCTCTGCAGCTGGCATTTTAACTGATGTGTGTTGAAAAATTTTAAAGCTTGGGATCCTCTGTTGAGAGAAAAACTCAAGATAATTTGTGAATAAAGTTGCTACAGTTATTCTATTCTCTTATTTGCATTAGCAACATATTATACAAAACATATAGGGTCTCATTTACATAGAAATATTTGAAAAAAAATTCTCACTTAGCTCTGTTTTAAAAAATATGGAGAACTGTGAACCTTAAGTGTACATCTTTTCAGATTACTGAGCTTGGCTGCCTAACACCAAAACCAAATTCCAGATTATGGACCTATATAAAAAAATATCAGGATTTCAGAGAGAGTGGGTTTTTTTTGTTTTTTGGGGGGTTTTTTTAGTAAATGAAAAGGAGAGGGGAAAAAAAAAAAGCAAGCCACAAGGCACCTAAACTGAATGCAGTTTTAGTTGCCTATCATCAGGGATCTGGGTTTTCTGTTTGCCATGGCAAAAATGTAGTAAAACATGGATTTTCTCATTTTAAGGAGGAAAACCTGGATTTCCTCTGTTAAAGGAGAAAAATGCAGGAAATTGTTGGTTTCCCCTTGCAGGCTGGAAGAGTTGCAGCTTGCAAGGGGCTGGGGGGAACAGGAGGAGGACAGTCAGGCAGGGGGCACCATGTGCATGTACATGCACATGACCACCAGGCAGCCTGGAGAGCAGCTCCTGCAGGTAAGTCAGGGCGGGACTGAGGCCCCCATAGTGAGGGATGGAGAGAGGAAGTTGAACAGGGCTGGGGCTAGTGCCGAGCCTGGGTGATGCTTGGGACCCAGGACCAGAATGCATGGCTGTAGGGCCCCGGCAGGAAGTGGAACAGAGCCACAGGTGACGCATCGGGGGGGTGGAAAGAGGGCTGGTTCCCCACTGCTGCATGCACTCCCAGGGAAGCCTGGGGGGCACGGGCCCACCAGATGTGTGAGGTGGGGGCGGGCTGCCTGCTGTGGGCTCAGGCTCCCCACCATGCTGCCCCCCCCACCAGGCCTAGTGGGTGGGACCTGGCATGGGAGGGCAGAGTGAAACCGGGTGGGGGGGAAGCTTGGTGATGCCACCACGAGCCAAGTGCTGCTATGGCGAGGCTCTCCTTGTCCACCTGGCAGCAGTGGGATGTACAAGTCCGTGACACCACTCTCGCTGATGCCAAGTGGGCCTCACCATGGCAAAGTTTGGTTTGCAGTGGCAGAACTAAGCTTCCCTGCCCTACTCTACCACACCGGGTCTTGCCCACTGGACTGACAATGCTGCAGGAGGAGGGTAGCCGGCCAGGAAACCCGAGCCCACAGCAAGCAGCCTGCACCCACCTGCCCACAGGATCCACTCTGGCTGTGCTGTCCACAGAGAGGAAGCCATGCTCTATACAGTGCTCCACTGCAGCAGCCACTGCCTCCAACAGGTAGCAGGCGGGATGCTTGTCTTCAAATCAGTTTCAAGTCTCACTGAAATGTTGATGCACCCCTACCCCACATCCATTGTGTTACTCTTATGTTGTACCATACTTTTCACTCTTCTATTCCATTTATCCTTAAGTTTTGACTTTGTTTCTAATTTGTTTGCCATCACTTGTGTGTACTGATCTCCACTTACTGGGTCCACTTTAGTCTTTATATATGCTCTGCTTTTCATTTCTCTGTATTTATGCAGTCACAGCTTACTTTTCTACAAACAGTGTAGTTTGAAAAAATTAGACCTCCTGACTGGTGCCACTCCCATCTCCAAATTCTAATGGAAAAGACAGTTTCTGCCTCTTTTGCTCAGATGTTACCCAGGATTGGAAAAGTATAACAATCAAGTAACAGCTCTAACATACAGCATTTTGCTAGGATTTATATTCCAAGTATGTTAAAGATTTTGCTTTTATAAAACAAAGTTTTTTTATTGTGTTGACTGCTTAATCAAGTTGCACACACTAAAAAAAGATTTTAAGGAATTTCTGAAGTGCACAGTATTTGCATGCCATTCAGAAGTCACCATTTTCTCCTTTCCAACTAATAGATTAAAATTTGTGACACTGAATACTGGCATCAACACAAGTTAAATGTTTATGCAGAAAAGTTAAATACAAACTTTGAATATTCAAACTGGAGAGTAAAACAGCTTTTAAATTATTTTAAAATTTGTATTATTTTGGTAACTATAAGACTCAATAATGGACCAGGACCCAATCATACCAAAGAACCACCTACCACTTCTTCCCATTTCTATCTAAAAGGGCAAATACCTTGGTATCTGTTAGTCTAAGTTACAATTCATCTGAATACACATGCTATTTATCAACAGGAAGTAAAGTGGTCAATGCTGAAAATAGTTTCCAAAAACTGAACTGACAGAAAAATACCTTCAGTTAATCAACACATTTTTTCATGTTATTCCATATAAACCATTGTTATTTCTCAAGACACTCAAGTGGCTTAAATCCCAAGTGATTTACAAATTGCTCCCAAACTTACCTTTAAAGTTTATATGATTTATCACCGCAAATTAGAAGCACGCCGCATGTCCCATAATTACAGAAAGGGTGTAGCTTAGACTTTTACACAAATTTTAAATCTTAGTAAAATCAAGCAGAACACCTATAGTGATTTTGAAACCTTTCCACAAACATGTTTACATAGTTTTTAAATAACAAGCAACTGTCACCCAACTGCATCAATGCCCAGGAAAAAAAATTTTTTTTTAAATTCATCAGTCAGGGTAAGCAATAAGAGCACATTTTTCTACAACATTGTGTTGGATAGCGGTTCTCAAAACACATTAGACACATGGCATTCCTTGGAATATGCCAGCTCTTAGCTTTCATTCACTTTTTCACTATGGAAAAAATAGAGGAATTCTTCTATAGCAAAGAACTCAAAGACAACAACAGGTTAGAAGGTTTTTTACATTATGGATTCCAATTTAAAAACTGGGTTTATCTTGTGAATCATTTGTAGGTGTTTGCACAATCTCATTGTGATATTATGCAGCACTTTTTAAAAGACTTTATGGAACATTGGTGCGGAACAATTTTCAGCTTAGATCTAAGGCCAAATTAAAAAAGGTGAGTATGCCAAATTAGAAACACAGAAGTGATTCTGCAGAAACAAGAACAAGTTTCAAGAGGCTTAGCATTTGAATGCTATACATCTCTACCTCTAACATCTTGAATGCTTCTTTAAATCACAGATTTTAAGTGATCACTCAAAATAACTAAAATACACTTCAAACTATTTGCTGAAAACAAAATGTTAGCTGCATAATAGTCTCCCAAAGAAAAAGGGGACATAATTCTCCCTCACCTCCTAAAGCAACCAGAATTGGAGGTGGTGCTGGAAAAAACAGAGGCTCTCAGCAAAAAGGGGTTACCTGAGCATTAATGCTTACCTGCTCCCTGTTCCATTTCCACTTGGGAAATCATGCACTTTGACTGGAAACTGCTCCATCTGACTGAGGCAGTTGTTCATTTTGTGCACTAATGCCAACAAAGGTGCATTTTCTAATGGCTCTAATCTTCCAAGGGGTTCTTCTCCAGGAAGCTGAAATTTAAGTTAGGCTATTAACTTTCATTTCCTAAATGCTTTAATGAAAAATAAAATATGTCACCTTTCACTCTTAATCCAATCATGCTCTCTGAAGCAGTTAAAAGGCAAGAAAATAACACCACAGTATTAATATTACATCAGTTACTTTACTCTGTCCTCCCAAATTCTCTTTGCTAAGTGACAAGAACAGTATATGCACTGTCATGCTTGTTATTTAGTAGATTTTTAGAGAATCAGATTTCTATATTGCCTCGTCTAACATATATAAATAATTGCTTAAAAATGGTGTTAACACTTTCTGGATTCACCTTTGTACAAATACTAACTACGTGCTAAAATCCCACACTAGAAAAAAAATGTAATGGCTTGAGATTGTGGTATTATAAACAAAGTTTTGCAGACATGCTGTAGAAAACATATTTCTAGTTATCTAGAATCAAACAGAAGCCTTAAAATTAGCCACCTGTCCTCGTTTTTACATTTTCTCCTGCATATTTGCTTACAGTATTCATATAGGGGTTAGCACACGCGGAAGTGCTGAGCTGTTCCCCTCTGCACAGTTCCAATGGGTCTCTTTTGAAGGTTGATTTGCGTCCCCAGAGCCAACTGGCCATTTTGAAGGTTGATTTGCATCCCCAGAGCCAACTGGCCAATTTGGAAAGTCTCCCACATAATGGGTATGAATTCCTCCCCATAAGCATCTGCACCAGAGATCAATCTACATGATTTCTCACATGCCATGTTTTGTCCTTTTAGACTGTCTCATCATCACAGCTTAAACTTAACTGAATGAACGGCTCTCTGAAGGTAGGGTGGCTGTTGGACCCCTCAGTTATAAAAGGAGATATTTACTGCTCAAGAACAAAAAATCAAGATACATTGAAAAAACTTACTGGAGAAGAAAAGAACACATGAAGGAACCTTTTTAATCTGATATCTCTGCTTACAGCATCTTTCTCACTTTTAGATGTCAAATAAAGCAGGAGTTGTTTCACAAACCCACTATGCTGGATTTCAAATGAGGAGACGTCAGACTCTGAGACTATGCTACGGATTTCTACAAGGCACTCAGTTCCACCATCCACCTAAAAGGGAATGTATGAAAGTAAGGGCCCACATTTCAATACTTCCACAGCAAGAGCCAGAATTAGTGTTTCAAGGTATTTTAAAGGTTATAAAATTATTACAAAGAAAGGGGAAGGGAGAACAGTAACTGACAACATGCAAGTTGCTATCAATGAACAATCTGAGAAAGGGGAAAAAAAACAACCCTTTTTCAGTTACAGAAGCCTTTAGATGCTACTTGAATATTCCTTAACTTAATCAATTTTAAAGAAACATTGCAGCCTATTGTATTTTTTAAAAATTTGAGGCTCTTTTCTCTAAATACAAAAAGCGTGGTGCTGATGTGTATTTTACAGTCTCACAAAACAACCCCCCACACCAACCAACCAACAAAATTAAAAGTTTCCTATTTTGGAGCTTGCACCCTACCTACGCCATGCTATAAATCATGTTCTAAGTTGAAGAAGGTATTGTCAATTGACCAAAGTTAAAGTGCCAGAGTTTCTTGGTGGAAAGTAAAGTAACACTCCCTTCCCTCTTCATCCTCCCTGTCTCAAAACAAGGCAATACAAGACATTCCCAGTTCTGTTCTGAAGCTAGATTCTGATTTCTGAGTGGATCCCAAATTTAGCTGACATACATTTGCCTCAAAAAGTTCACTGGGACAGTGCCAGATCTCCCATGGACCTGGGGCTGTTCTGGGGCCTGGGCTGACAACCAGCTGATCACTGGCCCCATACAGGGGGGGCATACACCCAGCTTTCAGACTTGCACTGGTGAAGGGGGAGCCCAGAACGATCCCAAGCTCCTCCTGCACTGGCAAGCAGCATGGGCACAATTGGGATCTGATCTCTCATCCCAAAATCTCACTTCCTGCCATGCATGTGTGACATGGTAGGAGACATGAATGTTGGGATCAGGGATCATATCCTATCAAGCCATCAAATGAACACGTGCCAAAGACAAGTAAGATTTTAGTATTCCATAAAAGAAACTTTGAAGCCTTTGTAAATTCTGCAAAAAAATTGATAAAGTTTTGCAATAAAATGTAATTAATATATTATTCAAAATTCCAAAGCTCATTTGATGCCACAGTGGCCCTAAGGCAGTAGGAACAATATCCCAAACATACCACTACTATCTAAAGAATGAGCACAGCAATTTCTGTCACAAAAAGTAAGTTACATTGTCTCCAACCCCACTCTATACCAAAGTTGCCATTTATCACCTGGAGGTTGAGTTGTTCAGTTGCAGTGCAAAGTCTCTGTAATACATTTAGTGCAGGATTGCTTCCATCCATGTTCTCAGAGCTAAAATAACGTTCCACAAATTTATGGGCTTGTTCCTTAATCCAACCCTTAATTTTCTCTCTACAGAAAAGTACATAAGAGTAAGATGATATATTCAAACCATTTATAACATGCACACACTATGTATACTTGTTTGACAGCAGAGCAAGCCTTTTAAGATTCTATATGCAAAAATCTACTTATGCAAGAAATACATGGATATAGGGGGAAATCACCATTGCCATTAGGGTGATTTTGCTAGTGATGCCACTTCCATCTATCCCCAAATTACTGGGAGTCTGAAAGCTTCCCCACCCATACACAGGTTTTACTTGTTTGCTACTGTTTTTCTTTCCTCCCTCTCTTCCCAGGTCTAGATCCTCTACATTACCTTTCTTTCCAACCTATTTTCCTTTAATGTTTGTTTACTCTGCTCACTATGTTTCTTTTTCTCCCCCTCTGCCTTTTGCCTTTCTGGCATTCCTCTCCCTACTAACCCTGGACTCCTCCAGTTACTTTCAGCATGTTCAGAAAGAATGTGACGGTAGTTAAATTCAGGGTTTAAATTCCACAATGGAAGAATCAAGTAACACTGCTTAAAAACCAGTTTGATTCATAATTTGTGCATAAAGAATATTTAAAACTTCATAGAACTGAACAGTACTTTTTATACCTGTTATTGGATATGGTGTCCTTTGAGGCAGCCCTTGCAAGACCACTGACTCCTGCTGTGCGTGCTGGTTCAATGTTGTTACTATTGGACTGTGTGCTTAATCTTCCCCATGTTTTAGGATTCAAGCTTGCCAAGAAGGAAGATTTAGGAGACTGAGTAGTTGTAGGGCTTTTAGCTGGGAGGTGGCAGGGGGAGGGAAAGGATTGAACAAAAATAAAAGTTAAAAACAGACTGAAAAGATACCCTAGAATCTAATACCATAAATGTTACAAGTAATGTTAGAAGTATACTGGTATACAGTGAAGTTGGTAAGGGACAAAACCTTTTGAAGTTGCTTTGTTTTAAGAAGAATCATCTATATCATATGATTTAATCAACTTGGAGTAATTGTCACATTAAAAACAAAAAAAAAAAACCCCAAAAAGAACTTTGAATTTACCTTGATTGTCTACTTTGTCATCATCTCTTGGGGGCGAATACTTTGGCCTTCGGGGTCCGCGTTTTGGCAGTCGTTTCCTCTTTAGAACATCACTTAGTCGCCTACAAAAAGAGGTTAAAACACATTTACTTAGATTTTAGGGCCTTTACTTTTCCAAAATGTGCTTTTAAAAACACACACACACACACACACACACACACACACACACACACAGAGAGAGAGAGAGAGAGAGATCTTTTTATTAGAGGAGAGCAGCTAACACTTGCTCAGTTAGGTATTACCATTTCCTATTACTAAATGAAATCTTTTTACTGACCTCCTTGCATCCAACACTGCTCTTGTATATTTAGAGGAGCCAGGACTTAAAAACTTACAGTTTCTTTACATAAAGTAGTGAAATACATAGCATACTACTGTTTTTCACAAGCCACTATATTTAAAACTGTTAGCATACCCTGGTTTCAGACAAATAATATCATAGCAATAGATGGTAATTTACTATTTTCTATTAAAGATTCATAGGTTTCACCAACTGTTAAGACTTTTAGGGAAAGCAGAGTTTTCAGAAGTCTAATCCCCACCCCAAAATCACCATAAAAAAGGCACTACATATGGCAGTGAGCAGCCGCAAGAGATGAGAGCAGCATGGCTCTGCTCCCCAACCCCGATCTGTTACTTCTTGTGCTACTGACAGCATCGCATTACTCCATGGCACAGCTGGCACAGGGGTCCTGGCAGAGGTGAGAGCAGCAGCAACAAGTCTTGCTACCCTGTTCCACCCTCCTGCACGGGGTCCCACCAGCTGGGCCATGGAGGCAGCCTGGTGCCAGTCTGTAGCCCCATGCCCTGTGGTCACACACACTTTTTTTTTTTTTTTTTTTTGGGGCTACATTCCCACCCTGGTCCTGCAGCCTGTACACCATCCCAGCCGGGCAGCATCTCCAGTCCCAGCTGCCAAACCTTTCCCATTCCCTCCCTCACTGTGGGGGCTAAGTGCAAGCCATTGCAATCTGTCCCTCCCCACCCCGTAATGCACTGCTTATGTCTCCACCCAGGCTCTCACACACACACACACACACACACACACACACACACACACGAGCCCTCCTGGTCCAGTCAGCCTCCTCCTGCTCCCTCCAGCCCCAAGCAGCCCCTTGCAGGCTGGAACTCTGCCAGTCTGTAAAAGGAAACCTGCAGTTTCCTGCATTTTTCTCCTTTAAAAGATAAAAACTGCATTTTTCAGCATTTTTCTGTGGAAGCAGAAAACCCAGATCCCTCCTAATCATATTTCAAAAACTGCACTTAATGAAATATACTACAGTGCTGAAATTGATATTTGGCAATTTCTTTAAGGGGCTAAAGCTCAAAAGCAGTACAACTGCTGCAACATCAAAATGGAAACAGTTCTTGGTATGTGTACATATCGTCTTACTACGCTTCTGATCAAAGGTGGCATCAAGAACTAAATCCAAAATCACAACCTAAAATTATGTTTGTCAAACTACTGGCAATGGAAAAGCAAGTGTTCAAGGTGGCCCTACTGCAGTTTGTATGAGGCTCATAAAGACAGTAATATCTTTCAGCCTGATACCACTTCTGAGCATAACTACCAGTGAAGTCAACTGTAGGGTTGGAGTGATTTTATACCTGTGACTATTCAGGAAACATGCTAGTAAGTATTGTTTGCCTTTTTTTTTTTTTTTGACCAATGGTATAGAAAGGTGTTAGACCAGTTTTTCAGAACAGATTTGAGGAAAAGCAGCCTGTGCCCAAATGTTTGCTTAACATCTCCCCCAAATACACAGTTATGAAAAGATATGAACCAAAAAAATGTTGCCCAAAATCAATGAGAGCTGAATGGTCAAAATCTGTATAAACCGAACACGTGGAACACTCACCCCTGTGGACTCAGGTCCAGAGAATCTTCTCTGCTGTGTTGTAAGCTGGGAGAGCCCAAGTCTGCAGCTGCATTACTGGCAGCAGTAGCTGTTCCAGTGCTTATTGTGGTAGTGGTACCCAGCGTTCCTGATCCATTAGTGCATGCTTTTGGTGGACTTGTCAACAAAGCCTCAGACTCTGCTAGATTTTTCACTTGGTGCATCACCCCTTTACAAAATTAAGCAAAGCAGTTTTGATAGTCTTCAAAGCTCTTTAGTAGCATTTCTGTTCTGAATGTGGTCCTCCAACCCCTCCCATCCACCTGACCCGCACACACACACACACACACACACACACACACACACACACACACACACACACAACATACAATACTCTGAAAGCAACAGCAACCCTTAGCTTTTAATTGAGAGAGCTGTAAATTGTGCTATTTGTGATATCAAAAATAAAGTCACTGACAGAAAATAACGTAAGTGACAGAGAACAATCGGTAACTTAAATGTGCATTTGCTGCCCAAATGCCATTGCCTGGCAGAATTAAAGCACAATCAATATAAATTTCAGCCATTATGCACAGAGAAACCTAAAAATAAGTCTGCTTCATGTCTGTTGAAGCAGACTGATATGAAGGTAGTTTTAGGAAAGAGTTAAAAACAGCAATTTCTTCTCCTGAAAAGATTTAGGGTTCTGCTTCCCAGTCATGACATTAACAGCCTTCATGAATTTCCCCTTACTATTTTGTATAGTACAATGTTGTTCACTGCCTTAGAATAACCCTAAAAAAATACTATAAACAACGAAAATGCAGGATTACCTTCTCTTCTGAAGTAAACACTAAAAATGTCAGGTAATTTCTGCATTAAGATCTCAGCCATCTGAAGGGCTCCAACTACTATCTTAAGGTCTTGGCTTGACAACATGGAGGCAATATGACTAAAACAGATAATTTTTGTATTAGAATTTGTTAAGATTTCTCTAGGCTTTATAAAGCTTTATTTATGAAGAAAGCTCATCTAGGACATACAGCTGAAGTTAAATGTAAAACTCCAGCATTATTTTTTGTTTTCCAACACAGGTTAAGAAAATCCGAGGAAAGAATGGGTGTAGCTGGAAACAAGTGGCATTTAATTCCCCTATGACATGTGTTAACCTGGGTCAGAATGAGTTGGAAGATGTTTTCACTGTAAAAGGAAAGTTGTGGCCAGAAAGTTTCTATAAAGAGCTTTCCATTCAGTGTACCTCCTGCTCATTTACCAGATTGGTTTGAGCCCTTAAACATTTACACTAGTGTACGGAGTTAGGGTTGTGTTGTGCCATCTCAAACTAAGTCTGCACATGTCAGAAGGGTCCTTAGGTATCGTGTAACATAAGACAAGTTCTCAATATTTAGTTTTAGCAGCTAGATCTCCAATGTCACCATATGATTATAACCATCAATGTAACTAGTAAACATCTATAGCTACTTTTGACTTCTATATTTAAAGCTAAGCTTCAATTGGATGCCTAAAACTATGTTGCCACACTTAATTCAAAGCTTTATTTGGAGAAGTGCTGAGCATCTGCAGCTCTCACTGACAAGCCAAAATGAACTGCTTGCTTCTCATTTGAGCACTTTTGAAATGCAAGATGAGCTCATAAACAAGTCTTTGGAAGAATCAAAGAGTTTAAAACAGTTTCATTAACAACTCACCTTGAAACTGCATGGTTTTTCAAAACATCCTTCAGAAGTTCAGCATCAGCAAAATAAATTATCCTAAGAATTGCTCTAAGGCACTTATGTCTAACAGCAGGTCCAGCTGAAGAGCTATACACTTCATAAAGAACACCAAATAATGTTTTAATAAAGGATTTTGCCAACTCGGGATCCTCTTTCATTAGCTGCGCTCGAGCATCATCCTTCTTTAATTCTGAATGTCCACCTATAATAAATCATATTTGGATGCTTGAGTTGCTTCATTTTCACACTGAATTTGTCTAATTTTCTCTCATGAACTAGTGAGCTTTGTTCTGAATGGAATTGATAGCAAAGTAATTTGTTAATTGTTATTTAGTCTTGCAAGATATTGATTTTTACATCACCGTTTTTCTTGAGTTTTGTTTTTTTGTGGGGTTTTTTTTGTTTTTGTTTTTTTTTTTTTTTTTTTAAGTAAAGGAATCAGAAGGAAAATAATTTAGAGATTTAAAGGAAGTCAACATCTTCATCAAACACAGCTGAAGGAATTTGTCCATGTGTAATGGGGCCTCTGTCCCCATCACTAGGGAAGGGTCCCCAGCTGTGGGCAATTGGAAGCCTGGCCGCCCAACAGGGCAGAAGGGCTCACTTCTGCCGGCCGGCAGGAGGTTAAGAGCAGCCAGGAACAGCTGCACAGGGGGCCTCTCTGGTGGGGAACCAGGCTGCCACCTAGAGGGATGTGAGGATGGCATGATCCCTAGGCAGTCTTCCCTTAGCCTCAGCAGGAGTGCTGCCACCAGCCTGTGCCCAGGTCTGGGCTGCTGGAAGCACCAGACCCACCACACAGAGTGGATGGCAGGAACCCCAGACAGGCACAAACTAAGTGTAATCTCTTTTCTTTAATTTATTATTGATTAAGTTACCAGTTACAGACTCTGGGCAGGAAGCCCATGGCTTGGGGAAAAGCCTGCAATTCCAGGGGCAAGCCTCAGGCTAGCTGCCTGGGAAGGCCAGGGTCCAGATCGGTGGGTCCTCAGCTGACCTCCTGCAGTCATAGTAAAAGTGGTAAGGAGGTGGTGGTATACCGGACCCAACATGTTCAGCAGCACCCTTCCAGGGCCATGACTACTTGGGCACCTCACACCATACTCCAGAAAGATCCTTGAGTGCAAACTTCATTCCACTCTCCAATATACCAGCTAACAGACAACTGCCAGTAGTTTGAAGAATTAATATGGCAAAGTACAAGTCAGTAAGTAAAACTCAACAGTCTTAATGCAGGCTTAATTCACGTGATAGTAGCAGTCAAGTCTCAAACTAACAGCTAGTAACATACTCTGCTATAGCATAAACAAGTGGCAACCACAGATGCCAGTATGATTCAAAAGGTGGTACTTACTAGTGTTAGTATTGGCTAAAGGGTTCGGTTTTCGCTGAATGGCACGTGCTGTTCCAGTATCCTCATTGATTTGCTGCATAGAATTGAAGTCAATAGTATAAACACGCCCTAATGTAGACAGGCTTATCTCATCCTCACCAACCTGATGAGCTGCCTGAGAAACACAAGAATAATAAAAAAAAAAAAAAAAAAAAAATGATGATCTACTGAGGTCCCTTCTGACCTTCGATCTATGCAAAAGATTCTGTAAAAATTACTCTTTACTGCTCAGCATTATTAAATAGAACTCCATGTCCCGTAATGGAAATGGGGCACAGGGATGGCAGGTGGGAAAGTAACAAAAACATTTATCTAGTTAAGAACAATACAGTTAAAAATGCCAGTTTAATCCAATTACTGAATCATGCAAAAACTAGACATGATCCTGACTTGTGCTAGTTATTTTTTACGGCAGTCAGTTTTCTGGCTTTCTGAAGCTTCTTTGGAGTAAAGCCCATTTTAATTGAAAAACAAAGTTTTACTCATTCTACCTGCTCACTTTAAACAACAAACAGTAGAATATGAGTTTAATCAACAAAATTAAAATCGCCTAAGAATCCCAAAAGAACAACTGTTCACCTCCCCCCTTGTGTATATAAAGAATAAAAGCCACGCTTAAAAAAAAGTATACCGACTGCTCTGTGGACAGCGAGATTAACTTATTCCCAAATGGAGACAACCCTTAACCACTGGTATGAAAAAACCAAGACTGATGAACACATAATACAATACAGGTAACTAAATTGGTATTTGAAAGTTAGTCAACCATGTTAATCTGCAGTCAGGAAGCAGCTAGGGCATGGCAGCACTTTGGACTACCTCATTACTAACTCTTATCTAAGAAGTTAGTTTAAAAGGTGCCACCCTGCCCTGCCTTCTGCCTAACTTGGCATTCAACAGTTCACCCAATTTGGAAGAAATACAGAAAAGTGAATAATCAATGTATTATTAAGAATACCTTCTTATAGAGCCTTGCCTCACGGAGAAAAAAAATAAATAACACTTGAATTAACCTATGTAGAGTTTAGAATATATAGTCAAAAGTAAAGCATTCAAACACCTGCACAAATGCATATGCATTTAGATCACATGCTGAACTACTACCTCAATTATCCGGCTATCAATCCTGTTATAAGGATGCCAAAGACCCCTGTCATCTCGCCATTGCCATATTGCACCATCTGTGTTTTGTGCATTTCCTTTCTTTAGCATAGTATCAACAGCAAAAATTCCTTCCTTAGGCAGGCAAGGCATCAGTTCACTGAAAAGAATATCAAAATCAACACATTGGTAAAAGCTATGTGCCAACAGAACTGTATTCTGAAGACTAGTAGCCCTCATTTCCATAGAATATTAAACTGGTATGCCAACAATACCTGAAACCTAACACTGCATTAAAAAAAAAAAAAAAAAACCAACAACAAAAAATAAACAAACCAGCTTACCAAATAAGAGAAGTAAGCTCATAAAGTTCTTGAGGACTTCGAGGAACAAGGTCAATTTGTTCCTGACAACTCCCATTTGAGGCTCCACAGAGAAGGAAGTGAAGTGTTTCTGCAATATCTTTAAGAAAGTAGTTATATTATGATATTACCCAGTATCAAAACAGAGGCTCCACCATACTATATATTATACTGCATAGACAATCCCAGCTCTTGGGAGTTTACAATCTAAGTTTAAAGGGAATGTTTACAAAACATTTAGAGTGATGGCTTTTAAGTGTCACTTTAAAAAAAAAATTTTTTTAAACAAAAATTCATTTGGGTTGGAGTTCATTTAATTTTCTCCTAACCTGAGAAAGGGAGAGAGCAAGAAAGGGAGGGAGGTCAGCTGGAGCAGCGAGCCGAAGATTAAGAGGCTGATGGAGGTGACAAAAGGAAGACTGACAATGAAAAATCAGCATAAACTGCTTTAAATTAAGAATACAGCATGCCAGTTTTCTTTCATGTTTCCTATCCAGTGCCTATCTAATGCTCACATTTTTCCCCAGCTAGGAAATATCAGCTGAACAACTTTACTTGAAATGTTAACATATACATTTATATGACAAACCTGGTCATCTCTCTACCAAGAGAGAAGAGTTCCTTCTAAATAAGAGGACTAGCTATATTTTGTACTTTAGTACAGAAGTCACTACTTCTGTATTTTTTCCTCTCAATTTTTTATAAAAACTGCCAAATCTAACAGATTATGTACATTAGAGATTATGAAGTGCAATTCTTACCAACCCTTCACTTTCAATGCTGATATGCAAAAAACAAGTGAAGGGGCAGGATGGTACAGAAGTAAGAGGAACATAGGCACTCACTTTGCTTCATAAGTTGAACTGCAAGTGTAGGACAATTGGAGCACATTAAGGAAAACATGCGCACCACCATGATGAACATCCCAGAACTCAAGATGGGAGGAGTTACTACCAAGAGTTGTTGAATATTTGTGAGCAAATCCTTAGAAGCAACTTGCTGAAGCAAATTCTTTAAGAAAAGAGAGAATTTTAAAAATTCTGGTCTGATTATTTAAGACAACCTTTCAAAAGAAAATATAATACATGAACAAAGAGAAAAACAGTTACCTCTTCATGTTGGAAATTGTCTACCAGACGTGCAAAACAGAGACAAGTGCTTTCTACCGACTTTTTGTCCTATAAAAAAAAAGTTTTTGAAAAATTTAGAGCTTTTATAAGAGATACAATCTTGCACAGTCAGACAGACATCAACCTATTCCTCCTCTCCCTGCTTAAAAGTAGAAGCCCAATTTTTAGCGGTTTGTAACGTAATAAAGGATTTTTAAAAAATGTGTTTTTTGGGGTTTTTTTTTTTTTTTTTTTTTTTCCCCTCAAACCAACACTACTTAATTTCTTAGAATGGCTATAGCCTACAAGACTAAATGTATCACAAGAAAATTATTCCATTTTAGATTACAAAATACAAAGTCACTATGACAGGTTAAACCTGTAAACAGTGAAAAGATGTACAAAACATTCAAATCTCAGTCTTAAGACAGGTCTAAATTCCTGGACCAGCTCTGGACAAGCTGGGACCCACACACACAGCCCTGACCCCGGCCAGCCCTGTGCCTGCTCTGGATCCACCCACCCACAATGAGTGGCACTGGCCTAGCCAGGAGAACATCTGTGAATCTATGAGCTGCTGAGTAAAAGTGGCTTCTCCCTCGCCACTCTGAATGAGGCCTTTCTTGCTGCGGCCGCCTGGAGCCCATGGCCAGGCTGCCCTGCAACTTCTCTCCACTGCCACCGCTGCCCCACTGGGTGGCTCAGAGACAGCGTTGGTGGTAGTGGAGAGAAGCCACAGGACAGCCTGGGTGTGGGCTCTGGGAGACGGAAGCAAGAAGGACCTGGCAGCAGCAAGAAGGACCTGGCAGCAGCAAGAAGGTGGCGGCTGCTTTTCTCCTGCACTCAACAGCAGTTTCTGCCTAGCCACTGCTTGTCACCATGGGTGGGTCCAGAGTGGGCCTGGGGAAGCCCAGGGCCAGAGCTATGTGCACAAGTCCCAGCTGGTCTGCTCCGTCAGGTCCAGAGTGCGCATGGGGTGGGTTAGGGTTGGCTGAGCCAGGGCTGGGGCTGTGCGCATGGATCCCCACCAGTCTCCATGGGGTGGAGGTAGTTGGAAGAAGCTGCCATTGCCTGGACTGCCTAGAAATGGAATCAAGCCACAGAGCTGCTCCAGCCCTGCTGCACACCCAGGGCAGTGGGATGCACCATGAGCTGGACAGCGCCTGGGCCAGGTGGAACTGAGGTACCCACTGCAGGCAGGACCAAATCCCTCCGACTACCATATTTTGCCCACCCTTGGCTTAACTTCTCACTGAGCAATACTAATAGCTTTGCCCTTCCATAGAAAACCCACATTAGGTTCCTTCACTTTATGCATGTACTATACCTTTACACCACATACAATACTAAATGTTAGGCCACAAGTTCTAGTGGCTTTTCTTGCCAGGGAATACCTAACATTTTAGTATTTTGAATGTATTTATAGTTATAAACACCCTCAGTTTCACTTTCAGTATAACAACATTTAAATTTTAAAAAAATTATAACTCCTAATGATCTACCAGGCCTATTAAAAAAAGCAATCTATAACACATCACCAACAGCACAGACATATGTGCAAGGTGAATGAAAACAGTTACCTTACAACAAGGAGTGGCCTGAGATGATATCCACAAGAATTCCACTCTTGGTGCATATGCACATGAGATTAGACCCTTCCAAGTAACAGCTTCTGTTGGGACTATCCCTGCAATTTAAGGGCCTCATTGTTCCCCATATCAGAGGGTGTGCAATGTGGGACAGGTGCAACCCACAAATCATTTCCTTACATTTTTACAAGGAAGGGCAGAACTCTTAACAGCAGGTAAGTGCAGGTTGTCAACACATTAAAGAACTCTCAGAACTCTAAGTAAAGTAGTCATGATTTCTGCAAGTACTCGTCTCACAGGTTCCATTATTTTAAAAATTAGAGCAGTTGCCCTGATACTGAAAAGATACAATCATAGGACTATCAGAACTAGTCTCCAATTTGCAACCATGAATAAAAAATATACAAGAGACTCCACGTGGCAGTTCTCACAATATCCAAGACACGGCAATGTTACCCAAACATCTCCCAGAGACTGCCCAACCTCCAAACTACCGTCAGGGATTTTTCTTATCCAAAAGATATGACAACCTGATAGTAAGAGACCCACTTTGGCTCTGGGAAGATGCATGCTGCTCCTTAGCCCTTTCAGCAGAAGCCACAAAAAAAAAAAATCTAGATATACATCTGAATGGCTTAGTTTTATGCGTATAAAATAATATTCAATGTGTATAGTCTCCTTTGCCTGAACTGCTATGCAATTTAGGGAAGAAAGTTTAAGAAGGATGTGGAAGGCAGAAATCAACTTAAGACATGTTTTAGATGAGGAGGTCTGAAAGTAAGCGCATACTTATGAATGACTACTGGGGAAGAGGGCACAGCCAATGACTTGGGGTATTTTCTCATCATTTTTATTATCACTGGGTTAAAGTCCCCAAGGAGGGAATTCCCAGACTGTCATTTACAAGCTTTTAGAGGAATCCTACCACTGTGGAATGCAAGGAAAGGTAGCCTTGTGCTAGAGAGTGTGACTCGTGTATGTTACCATCAAACATCCATTATCAGGCTAAGAACATGACTGGTTTCAGAGAAAGTAACTACCACATGCAACTGGAATTATGTCGAACTAGTGCTGAAACCGCTGTTGTGGTTGCAAGAGTTTTAATAATCCGAATCCACAGATTTATATGAACTAGTCATAATTTTGCTATTGGTACTACAAATCTTGAGAAAAACTGAACAATGTAAAATAGCCATTCAAAAAGTTTTTTTAATAATCCTCTGTACCATTTTATACTTGTTCTTCAGATCCTAGATATGTTTTCTAATCAATCATCAAGTAGTAATGTCAGAAATTTCTAAGTGGATGACATCCGCTTTCCTCATTTCCAGGGACAGGGATATTAGTGTCACTTAAGTCATGGTTGTCCAATTGGCAGCCGGCTAGGAGTTAAGTTGTGGCGCCAGATTCTTGCCCAGTCACTGTTCTTCTGCTCCGGCTGCAATAGCACCTAGAGTCCCCAGCTCTCCTTCCTTCCTCTGACTGCTGCTTCCTGCCTCCACCCCAGGGGTGGGACAGTGCAAAGTAGCACAGAAAGCCGAAAGTGAATCTGGGCCATGCATGGGGCAGCAGTGGAAGAGGGAGGTGGGAGTTTAGAATAGGACCACTACAGGTAGCATCTCATTTCCTTAAAATGTAAAAATGAAGACTACACCACCTTTATAGAGGCTTCTTACCTGATGGGTTAATCTTTGTGTAAGCAATGGCAGAGAATCTGCAACAAAGTGAAACTCATCAGGTGTGATGCTCTGGCAGCAATTAGCAGCAATGGCTAGTGCATTCCGCTGGGCATTTATGCTGAAGAACTCCAGATACAGCAAGCAGTCTGCCAAGCCACCCTATAATACAAAAAAACTGTTACACCAAAAACTCACTGTTGGTGGAAAGAGTTACAACTTAGGGAAGAAGTTGTGCACCATGCAGTTTATGTTCTACGAATTTATAAGAGTCCTCTCTCTGTTGGGGATAATATAATACTTACTGCCTGCAATATAGCTTTACTATGTCTGCGAGATAACATCTCCAAGGCAGTCAATGCCTGCTCTGCCACATCAATACACTGAATAACTTGCAGCTAGGACAAAGAAGAAAACAAGTGAGTGAATTACCAGTTAAATTTGGTTTTCAAGGCAGATGTACAAAAGTAAGTACTCCGTTCTCCATTAATAATACTTTCTACTTTCTAATATAATCTAAAACTCTCTCCATTAAAAACTAGTATGTCCGAGGACACATTTTTGCAAAATAAGCTCAAAACACAAGTACATCAGCTTATTTTTTACCTTAAACAAAAATTAATCAAGAGTTCACTTTTTCTGGTTAAAGCAATATTATCTCTGAAGTCCTTAACAAAAGTCCATGCAATGTACCTTTAGTGTCTCAAGGTTTTAGTACTGTTTAAAGAAACAAAAACTGAACCTGCAACAACTGGCTTCATAACACTTTCCCCTCTGCAAAAAGATTTTAATTTGAATTGAGGGGGATTCTCAAAGCACGTGGTATTTAAATCCTCTCCCAAGGTAACACCGCTTGAAAAAGTCCCCAGTCCTCAAAACAGAAAAAGGTTACAATAAAAGAATAATGAAGCAAAAAAATCATTAACTATAAACAACATGAACCAAGTGTACTCTTTCACAAATATGCCCAGAGGCCTGAGATCACTGTTGCCGTTTCCTCTAGATAGTTAGTAAAAAAAGTTATGGTTTTGAAAAGAAGACAGCTAAAATGTCTTGTCTGTAGATACAGCTAACACAACCATACTGCAATGTATCCCCAAATTAAAAATCTTTCTTGGGTCCTTAAAACCAAAGATAGGTCACCAGCCTTTTATTTTAAATCCAGAGCAAACTACATAGAAAGAAAGACCAGAAGCCCTCAATAAAGTCTGAAGCCAGTTCAAGCACTTCCTCTGATTACAGCTGTTGTAGAAACACAAAAGTAGGTTATAATTAACAATCTGGGACTAAGAGCAGGTTACCATACTTGTCTACACTGCAGTGCCTGAAGCTCTTGTAGATAAGCCTATCTAGCTAGTGCAGATCCTGTTAACAATGATGCCTGGCAGCACAGGACTCAACATGAACCATGAAACCCACTTAAGAAACAAATTAAACACTCAGATGGGATTCTACAGTCTGCGCTGAACTTTGAGCTGCTGAGACTACACTGCTAGCAGTATCCAAACTAGCTAGTTTAAAACTAGATTAGGTTCATCTCCACAGCACTGGTGGAGTTACTGTAATCCAGTTGTAAGCAATATGCTGGGCTAGTTTTCAGTCTGCAGTGATGCATATTAGCTACCATATTATACAGTCATTAGACTAAACAGCTTACTCAAAGTAAAAAGTTGTCCTTCAGTTTGACAGGCATGTACTTTTAACTGTGGAAGATACAATTAACACTACCTTTTCCAAAAAGACAGGAATTGCATCTACCACTACAGCAGATGACCTGGGAAGTGCTTCCATCATGTACGTTAAGGCTCGACAAGCATGGTTCATCTAGAAAAAGAAATGTTCTCCATGACTATCTATCTAAATTAAGCTTGCAGAAAAGAGTTGATTTATAAATAACTCATATCACTTACAATGTCAAAGTTGTGTTCCATCTGTAGCAATGTTATCTATAAAAGAAAAAGAATACCCAATCAGTTCTGCTCTAAATTAGTGTAAGATGCCAGATTTACAGAAGATACCATTCTATAAAATAATCACAATCCTGTTGAGCATTTTGCTACTGCTTGACTGAAGACTCTGGAACATTAGGACGGTTTCAAAAACAGCTATAACCACCTTTCGTGAAAGTTATTAATGGAATCCAAAACCAAAATTTTAAAGCAGAAACACCCTCTCTACAGCACAGAACAGTAAAACATTTCAGAAGACATTCAAAAGGACCTTAACATCTATAAGTAGAAGTGTTTTTAATTATGTTTTCCCCTTCTCTCAAATATCCAAAGCCAATTGCCTACACTAAGTTCATTCTCTCCAGGACTACGAAGTCTCCACACATCCTGCTCTTGGACAGGGTCTAAAAACAGTCACTTGTTACCTTTAAGTCTATGGCAAGCATCTGACAATAGGAACTTACTCACTTGTCTACAGGCACCCAGAGGTGCATTAGAGAGGTGTGGGATGCCTGGCAGACTGATTAATTAACATGCTCCAGCAGCCTTGGCATCTCATGTATTCAGTCCCAGTGCTTCAAAATGGGAGCGGGGGCACTTAACTGAAGTTAATTGAATGAGTTTTAGTCAAAGCGACCCCATCACCATTTTGAAGCGAGGGAGTGCTGAATACACGAGACACTGAGGGCACTTCAATTAGAGTGGCACCCAAGAGCCGCTCTAACTAAAAGCGCCCCCCCCCCCCCCCCCCACACACACACACACACACACACCTCCCTGAGCATGCGTAAAGATGGCCTCTGTGCTTCTTAACACACTGCCTATGAACACTGGAAGATCCCCAAGTTCACAAAACTATCAACTTAACCCACTTTTAAATCCATCTAAAAAACCTCTCTATGAGTCTGTCTATAAGTCTCTCCTATCCGAATTGTCTTAAGCACGGGATGAGCCGTGTCATCTGCCTTCATTCTAAATTTTTACTGCTGTTATTTTTCAGGTCCCATTCCCATCCATTTGTCTTCTTTTTATAATCTGTCTTGAAACTAAAGATGTGAGCTGCTCTGTGCAGGACTTTCCTGAAGAAAAGAATCCCCCCCCCTCCCTTCCCCCTCTGTGCTCAGAGGGGAATCTCCTCCCCTCACAGCACATCCTCTCCTGCTCACCTGACACTACCAGTGTTTCCACTCTCTTGGGGGTGAGAAGAGCTTGTGCCCAGCTCCAGCTGGGCTGCATGGGGGCTGGGCTGGGCTCAGTCTGGGACAGTGGGAACAGCAGGGGGCAGGCAGACTCTCCCTGGGTGCAGCAGGTGGGCAGGGGGGGAGGGGGCACCTGCCCACCACTATCACTGCTGCTGTCCCAGGCTGAGACCAGCCTCCAAGAAGTGGAGTGGCACTGGAGCTCTTCACCCCTGGGACTTCAGGGACACTATCAGCAGCAAACGGGGGGTGGGGGGGAGATGTGCTGTGGCTGCTCCTCCCCTACACACACTGCCAGTTTGGTAGGGGAAAAAAAGGGTGGGGAGGCTGAGGGGTTGAAGCCACACCTGAAGCACTGGTAGCAGCTTCTGGACCCACCCCCCATCTCTCCTTCATACAATCCTAGATCCACCCCAGCAACAGCTATTTTAATAACTAGCTGCACAGCACCTAATGCAAATGTTCCTTTATTAGAGGTCCAAGGTGCTACTATAGCAGATGTGTGTGTCATATACAACAGAGTACATTGGCCCTCAAGGAGCAATGCAGCCTAACATTCCTTTTATGGCATCTCAGCCTATTTAAAAGTAGAAATTCTGAGACTCAGTTTGCAAGGACTCACAAAAGGTCAAAATTAAAGACCTGCATGTTATAAAAACCAAGCCACTGGAGATGTGGGAGAGAAACCTTGAGGACAGCACAGAGTACATTTGCTAGCAGACCCAAGGGAGAATATCTATGGCTGTTTTGGCCCATTCTGAAAGCCTCTGGTAAGAGAGGCTTGGGTAGAGCTATGTAAGGTAATAACAGATGTCAGCAGACAAGAACAGTTTAAGAATTATTTACAGACACTACTGAGAAAGCAGTAAAGAATCTGGGGAGTAGAAGTGAACCCTTATTTAAGAGAAACTAAAGTAAAGAAACTATAGATGCCAAAAAGGACAGATAATATACTGGATGTACTGGACTATAAAAAACCAAGCCTGAAGGAGAGATTTTGTTTTGGAGTAGCATATCCTTTTTCTAGTGTTTGGGACTAAAGAAGAACCATACCACTAAAAGAGGGAGGCAAGCATCCCCTACCCCAAGTTATTATAACAGCTGTGCTCAAGTACCAGTGTGTATCCAGCACATGCCAGGAAAAGCAAAAATTTTGCATATCTAAGTCACACATTTATGTGGAATAAAAATTAGGATGTGTCAATACAGGTATATATTTTTTCATAACATGGCTACCCCTCAAAGCAGAATTAGGACACATCCAGACAAGTGTGAATGTTTGTTTCCCCAGGGAACGCCCATGACAATCCACACTCCAGCACTGTGGGGTAGGGAAAGCTGGAGCCAGCAACAGTCCCAAAGGCGTTACTGGGCTTTTGGGGGCCCTTGGGGAGCTGCAGCCATGGCAGGGGGCCTGGCCAGCAGCAGGACTGTGGCTCTAGCCAGCCAGGCTCTGGTTTTGGGTGGCACACACTACCACCATGTGCACCACCCCACTTTTTTTTTTTTTAAATGGGTTTTTTACTCCAGAATCTCCAAGGGTCCCCCAACTCTGCAAGGTAGCAGCATGGGGAACACCTGCATATGTAGTGTGTGGAGCCACAGACGGGTCTGTGGCACCACATACCACACCTCTACACTCGTCTGGGTATGGCCTTAAAGACAAAAAGAAACCTGTCAGTCTTTAAAAACATCCCCTTTAGGTAATATAGGGGAAAGGAATAGTAAAGGAGTATTAACATACAAATACAGCATTATAGTTGAGTCTTACCAAAGCTGGTACAACACTCTTGACAGGAAATCCACCTAAAGTTTCTTCATTCCCCATAACCAACAACTGGCACATCTCAATTACTGCTTGTAACTGCTGGCTTTCATCAGTGGCCTGGAGACCCTGTAGAAGCTGCTGGGCTTTAGAACCTAAGGAGAAAAAATCCATTAGAACCTGTATATTTTTAGTGTAAAGACCACTCTGATCAAATGTTTATATGTATCCTGAGAGAGCAGAGGTAGTTTGCTTTGTCTGTGTATAGCATGGTCTCATTTTTGTGGATAATCACTATTCAGTGTTTAGCTCAAACCAGCAGAGAGAGACAGTTGTGTACAGTTAGAGCTTTCCTTGCTGCATACAGTAGGAGGGTACAGGATACGTGAAGTGATGTGTAGTGCATACTATATCGTCTTTAGAAAGCAAACAGCATGTACCCCAGGTCCAGAGAATGCTGTATACCCAGAGTAAGAATTAGATGATAAATTAAATCCCCCTGTTGAATGTGATGTGCTGACAGATATAACTGAATGTCCTCCTTGTTTTTTTGACTACACACCCAACTTCACAACAGAGATGATAGGGGAGAGGTGGAAAATAAGACTTCATTTTTAGCCTCTGATGAAACTGCTGCACTTGAAAGAGGTGTCCCTTTGAACCCATATAAACAATGGGGCTTAAAGATACTGTATCCAACCAACTTTATATCTAATTTTCAGTATGGTTTTTTAAAAGCCAGGAAAACATACTGAGCGGACAAATAAGACAGTGTTTTAAAAAATTAATCAAGTTCTTCTAGTGCTCCATCACTAAGAGGGGAGGAAGGGACGTAACGTTTTTATATGTTGGATTTCCACGTCAATTAAAAGTTACTCATAATATTATATTTTGCAGTTAGCGATAATTAAAATATTTACACCGGTATTACATTTACCACTGGCTAAATTCAGCCATTCTATAAACTACAGAAAGAATTAAGTCAAATTATATGAAATTTGCTTACTAGCTCCACTTCCAATTGTCCTGTGAAACAGCTGCGACATCCGAGGACCAAGAGGGCCAAAAAGGTGAGGGGGAAGACCCCTAGCCTCTAACAGGGCTAAAAACAAAACAGGTTTTTGAACAGTCACTGTCAAAGCTCCAATTCAACAAATTCATGAACCCTAAAATTTGAGGCAACAGAATTTTGAATAACTTTTTTTCTTTTGTAAGGTAAGGCACAAACTGAAAAGAAAAGACATGCATTTGATCTCCAAAGCTCATTCTTTACTTAGGTGCAATTTAAAGACAAATATGAATCTGGACAAGAAGGCCATTAAAAAAAAAAAAAAGAAAAAAAATCATTAGAAAGCCATCAACTAGAATTGTGGGGTTTGCTGGTTCCTTTTTGAAATGCTACATGATTAAACTGTGACTAATTTTTCTTTGATGCAGAAATTGGAGCCCATCTCTAATGAGGCTATTTCTAAAACAGGAAACTGTTGTAAAAAAATTAATGCTCAAATACAAAAACAGCAGGTTTCTTATTTCTAACAGATAACAAGAAACCTGTGTGAATGGACAAAAAAAATCTAGAGGAGGGGAAAACTGAATAGATATATTATTACTGACTGGAAAGGGTGGGTGGCAAATGAAATTGTGAAGTGTTTTGGCAAAAAGCATCTGAAAGGCGTGAAGAAAATCCAAGTATTTTAATATAAAAGCAGTCTAGCTCATTCTATTTTCTTGTCTTCAAATGAGTGGTCCTGATTTCAAATTACAGAACTGATCAGAAACATTCAGATTGGGGGCAGGGAGGTGAGGCGGATCCTTGGAGAATGGATGCAGAGGCACACTGAACAGCAAGGGAAAAGAAGTGGCAGGCTTAAAGAGTCTTGGTTTTACAAACAAAGACTATTCATGGCAATGAGCTTTCCTCCTTGCAAAATACAGGCTTGCATATTAAGTGGAGCTTCATCTCAAAAGCTTTTAATCATGTGGAGTTTTCTGAAGAGTACATAAATAGGAAAAGTTAGTTAAAGTGTGTCATGTTTGATGAGTTAAGAATAAGTTCAGGTTTCTCTTGTACTGCCAAATTCTTTACCATCTTTAGCAAACTAAAAATTCTCCCAGTACACAAAAGCCAGTGGGTTTTTGAATTAATATAGAATAGGCAGTAAGAATATATGAAAACATTCAACACCATATACACTTAGAGGTACTAAAACAGCTTTTTACCTTGCAGCCTTCCCATCTCAGAATCATCTGATTCACTTTCTCCAGAGGTGGTCATGCCTACAGCTCCAGCAACTGAACTAGAAGCTGGTAGAAGAGTTATAAAAGCTGGTAAGAATCAACAATTTATTTTAAGTACAAAAAGCACTGTGGAAACATTTAGGCTCCAATTCCACACCTAAAGTCATTACCTAAATTGCCATCGACTTCAGCAGCATAGGACTGGCCTTCACAAAATATCCTACAATGCTGGTTCTTTTAGGTGATATTTATGCAACAAAAAGAGTGAATGCCCATCCTGTGCTGTAGATTCTTTTCTCACTTAGAAAAGACAGTTTCACCAAGACACAAAATGAGGTCACAGAGTGCATATAATTGCAACCAAAGATTTGCTTTAGCTTTCAGACCATACACTGTACACAAAGATGTACAAACAGAGTTTAAATAACCAAAAGTGTAATGCTGCATTTTTGTTGAATTTTGAAAGTTTAGACTGAAGTAAGTCAGTGTTGTATTTTTAAATGAAATACTTTTAAATTATTTTTTCTAAAAGCCAACATCATAATTGGAAAATTTAAACAAATGTGTTCTGAACCAACCCAGGTTGGGATACCCCTGCTCCCACTGCACTACATTTTACCCTATAAAAAATTTCAGTAAGACCAGAAGTAAGGTGCTCTTCAATACAAGAAAGGGTGTCAATCTAAATAATCAGTTTTTCTATTTCACCAAAACCAAGTTGGAAAGGCCAATGCACTTATTTTTTCCTCATTTAGCATTAGGAAAAATGAAATCAAGTAAGGGGTTAGCATCACAGAATGCTAGAAAAAAGTATGTTGTCAAGTTAGCATTCTTACTTACCTGCAGCTCCTTGTGGAGCTTCATCTGTCCGTGCAGCTGAAGAATTAACTCCATCCTGGTTGTTATCAGGATCAGCCATTTTCTCCTGTCGGCGAGCTTCAGCTGCTCCTCTTTTGCCCAGGCCAGAGCCTCGCCGACTAGGAATGCACGAAATCAAACAGCATTTGTCCACATAATACTTCACAAAAGTAGAGCCCAAATAAAGGATACCAGCATCTGGTACTCCCAAGCAATTTTTTCCTCCCTACCTATCCCACGGCATTTTAAGCCATTTTATTTTCATGATATCCCTATTTATATGTATAGACAATGTATTACAATGATGGGTGCTAAAGACAGCTCATCACAATCTGAATCTTTATTTCGACTCTCATGCAGAATAACTGACTACCAAAAATATAAATTCAGAATACCAATCGAAATGCAAATTCATTAGAATAGCCCACCCATTTATATTTTCAATTTTTTGCGTGGAGAAAAAAAAAAAAAAAAAAAAAAAAAAAAAAAAAAAAAAAAAAAAAAAAAAAAAAAAAAAAAAAAAAAAAAAAAAAAAAAAAAAAAAAAAAAAAAAAAAAAAAAAAAAAAAAAAAAAAAAAAAAAAAAAAAAAAAAAAAAAAAAAAAAAAAAAAAAAAAAAAAAAAAAAAAAAAAAAAAAAAAAAAAAAAAAAAAAAAAAAAAAAAAAAAAAAAAAAAAAAAAAAAAAAAAATCAGTCGACTCCACTGACTCTTAAATCAGTGATTAAGGCTGAGTCAAAGATTTCATCTTTACTTGCAGGACCAAAGTGAGGGTGTTACTAACAGGTGTAAAAAACAAAAACAAATTAATGTCTGCAATTCAGACAATTATGAAGTGACAATGCACATTCATAGCAATCTTTCAAATGAAGACTACATTTTCAGTTTTTCCAAGTCACTGAGAGGAGAAAAAAGGACCCCAGTCAAGGCTGTCAAATCCAGTTTAGCCTGAAGGTAAACAAATTTCATTAAAATAATTCAAAATCTACATTACACAGCGTATAGGCTACAAAACTGCATTATCACCCAAAACATAAAACTTTTGACATTTCCCCCAATTACCTGCTTGAAGGTTTAGGTTCAGAGACTAGAATTTCTCCTGCCTTCATTGACATGTCAAGTAGTTTTACCAAATGATATTGCAAACAGCATAAAAGGCAACACAAGAATTTCAAACAGTGTCAGCTCAGCAAATGCTTTTTAGTGTCACAATGCTTAGTGTCTGTCTCCTCTTTAATTCAAAAGAATTTTGTTTCAAAAACCTAAAAAAAGCAAACCTCCAAATGCATTCCTTGTAATGATTTTGTATTCAGAAAATGATGCATTTGTTAGGCAGTCTTTTGGACACCATTTTCTTGAGAACGAAAAAAATGCAGAGATGTTTCACGGGAATTTCAATATTGTGATGAGATTCTAGAAAACCAGACCGCTCAATGAATTAGCATAAACAAAATCTATATAATATTTAAAAAGTAGATGTCAGTAGGAAATGAAGACTAAAGAAAGTTAACAGGCATGCCAGAGAACAGGAATGCTTAGTCCAACTTGTTTCCTTTGGTAGATCTCAACTATGTGGGTGGTCTTTATTTGTTTCTTTCAAAATGGTCAGTGCCATTCTCACATCCACAAGGAAGTTAGTTGGGCAGTATGGCCTGAACTCTAAGAAAAATTGCCAGACCTGTTCAAGAAAATAAAAAGTCCAGGATTCCCTCTGTGCACCATTTGTTGCTTATAAGCACGTTAGAACATACCTTGAAAATTCATACCTAATGACCACTAACGATGAGAAACCGAGTCAGTCACAAGCTACCAAGACAGCTTGGCTATGGCAATTGGTGCAAAAAGAAATTTCAGAGACAGACCTTAGGAGAGCTTACCTTCTAAGAGCATGTGCCTGCACTGCAGCAGAACTACCCAAGCCAGCTCACTGACTGGGATTGCCCTGCTGAGTATTTACCACAGAAACAGGTTATTACTACACTATGCAGGGCTCCACGCTACAACAACTATACTGCTTCCAGCACAAAAGCTAGTATTATATAGCTAGACACACCAGAAGAAAAATCCTACCAAGCTTAAGAGGATGTTGGAGAAGAACACAGGTTCTCCCTGATCTGAATTTGGTCAAAGTCCAACATAGGACTTTACATGGAGAAGAAAGAATAAAGGGTCCAAATATTCCTGCCATTTAGTACCTTTACTCTAGTTTTCTGCTAGCAATAAGGGAGACCAATTGATTTTCCCTTCCCCTTGACCTCTTCACCCCACAACTTTTCCTGACAGTATCATGGGATAAAGATTGTTTTATTGGCAAAAATACTGCAAACACTGAAAGAAGGGTTGAAAATTTTATAAAATACGTCATTTGCTAAAAATTTGGTGATGCTTTAAAGGTAACTTTAGAGGCCATGTGGAGCACTTTGTCCTTTATATCCTGATAAAGTAGTCTAAGAAATGGATAATTAGTTTAATGTCACAAATGGGCCAATAAGCAGAATCAAAGTATTGATAGCCAGTAAATATTTGTGAAGGTTCTGGAACTAATTTGGCATTCATGCATAAAATCTCAGCTACACTGGTCTATTTTATCTTCAGCTTTCCCTGTGGAGACCCAGAAATGTTTATTACTTAAATTTCCCATTCTCAAGGTTAAGTTTTTAAACATGTTGACCAAGACTGTATTAGTTCTACAAGTTTCAGCTTAGCACTTCTTATTTGAGGCTGTGTTAAGACAAAACAGACTCAGTAACTACGAAGTTATGAGCTGCAATGTCTGCTCTTGACAAATATCGATAGCGAAGGCCTTCAAAATAGCTAACTAGCTTCAAAAGGTGTCACTAAGAGCTTTAAGTTGCCATCATCCTTAGTGCCTTAAGTCTGAGTTTATCTTAAAAACCACTCAGACCTCAAAACAGTGGGGGTCAGCCCTTTAGGCAAGAGCACCACAAAGTTAGCCCTGCACATTTCTTGAGGGCCACTCCGATACTTTCCCCGATTAATCTGCTGCTCTGCTTTTGACTCCCTTCCCTGTGTTCCATGCCCGATATGCTGCTCTACTTGCCACTGTGCTGCCTAACCCTCTCCAATCTGCCATGTGCCACACACAGGCTGTCCCTGCCATAAGTGCCAAAGGCTGGCCACCCCACCTTCCAACACTGATACCTAAAATGGGATAATCCAAGATCCAGAATAGTAAACTAAGGGTGCAGTTAAACACCACTAAGTATTTTCCTAAACTTTGTCCACACATTTCCTTGCTGCACTCCCTAACTTCAGGAGAACCAATTTTGATTTGACCTCTTCTATCCCAGCACCCTACATTATCAACCTACTGTTCCAGGCTGTAAATCATATCTGGTTTCATCCTGTACAAATCTGATGTTCACCGATTTTGTCTTAGCTGCAGGTCAGTCAGTGATTCATCACCCAATGCTTTCTGTACACATTTAGAGACCTTTCAAGGAAAATAGAGGCGAGTATATTTTGTGGATGTTAGTAGTTGGTTCCAAGATTCAGGCCTTTTTATTTTGACGTTTATGCTGTAACCATACTTTGAAATTTGTAATATTAAACTAATATTCAGGGACTACAGAAACTTTAACATAGTAACAATTCTTGTAGTTTAAGTAAACTAACAAAAGCTTGTTAAGAAAAAGTAAGAGGGCCTCCTTTCCTCCTAGAAGTTATAATCATCTGAATGTTCTTAGAGAAAAAAAAAAAAGTGGTAATTAGCTACTATAAGGCCCAAACAGCTACTTATAGCACACAAGCCCTTCTTTCCTTCCAAGCAAGCTAACTTGCAGCAGCAGCTGCACACCAGTCGTTTCCAAGCAAGGGGAGACTTTGAAGCATGGCCCAACTGAAAAAAATATATATTCTACATTAAACATCCCTGGATCAGAGACCAGAAAATCTGAACGTGCTTATTATTTGGTGGTATTTCCCTGTCCAGTAGTTGGTGATATACGGCATCTTTGGATAAAGCTAAATTCCCCATGTTCCCATTATCCCAGTGTTTATCATGACTTGATGGGCCTTTGAATCACAGTCCTTTTTTGCACAAGAGCTTTCCATCAGATAAGGGGAACAAACTTTCTGATCAGTTGCACTAGCAGTATATGCACAAATCATGATCTTGAATGCAAAAGTTGTACCTGGTGCTAGCACAGGAGCCCGTGGTCTTTTGCCGTGTGCTCCGCCGCAAACTGGGGAGCTCAGCAGGTGGTGACTCACTGCGCTTCTTCGTAGATTTTCTTAAACCTACATATATAAAATGCACAACATTAGGGTAAAGGTCTTTCACCTGTAAGTACACAGGCAGGTACTTCAATAGGGAAATATTCCAGAGAAAGGACACCAGAAGTGCTCTTAATTCAACTTTTGCACTCAAAGTGCTGTAGCAAGACTGGTGTTTAATAAGGTAAAGCTTCAATGGTTTACAGCAGCACGTAAGCAGTGTGGTAAAATAAAAGTCCTGAAAGACCCATTAGTTAGGCACATGGCCCAAGTTAATAGGTAGCATTCTATATAAAACACAGAAATGGATGAACTGCTGGTATGTCTTTCCTATACCAGATGATCTTGCGTTATTGGGCTTTGTAGCATGTCCTATATATACTGACTCCTGAGCTGAGCACAGCCCCTTGCCTTCTCTATGCTCTCAACCCCACCTTTCCCCCCTCCTCCTCACCAGTTGCTCAGCTTGGAGGTGAGAAGAGCAACGGAGCAGCCAACTCAAACCTGGCCGTCAGCTCTCAGCCATGCTGGCTTCTGTTCAACTCGCCCAACTACTCAGCTGAGCGATGGAGGTGACAATTTAAAAGCAGGAGGGCCGGGTAATCTGGTCTGAGGAAAGCCTATACAGGCCTCATTCCCGCCTGTGCTAGCACCCCTACCACTTTACTACCCTACCCCAAATCAGCACCCCTACCACTTTACTCTGCCGAGTCAGCTGAATGGGGCAGACTGCTGTGCTGCTGCAGCACAGTTTGGGAGCCAAATGCCCCGTATCACCCCACACTGCTCTGGGTGAGCTCAGCATCGCAAGGTGAGGCAGGTTGCCATGACTCTGCAGCAAGGCTCCTGGAGTCTTGCCATGGGGGCTGAGTGCCCCCCCCTCCCCCAAGTCAGCTCAGGAATGCAAGGAGTAGGGCTATTCCCCTACAGGGGGAACTGGAAAGATCCCCACCACAGGGGAATGGCACCCCTCCTACCAAATCAGCTGACTGGCAGGAGTCTGCGTGTGGGAGCACGCATGCACATGTGTACAGAAGGGAAGACAGTCTCCCAGGTCACAATGCTCCCCAGCAGTCTGTAACAGTTGCTGCTTTTCTGAAGTTTTCACCTGCCACCTGACAGCCTCCCCCACTTCCCAGGCAGGGAAGGCTGTCAATGTACTCCCCTTAGGGGAAGTGGGGGTGGGGGGCCCAAGAAGCAGCCCCCTAGTGCAGAGACCCATGGGGGTCTCAACCCATGGGATGCGTCCCAAAAGTGAGTCTCAAGAACGTATGAGGGTCACAAACAATCACGGAAAAACTTTTTTTTTTTAAATCTCAGATTTTCTCCTTTAAAGGAAAAACTAGTAGGAAACCATGGGTTTCCCCTTGCAGGCTGACAGAGTTAAAACCTGCAAGGGGCTGCTTTCGGCTGGGCGGGGGTGGAGGGAGAAGGGTGATCAGGAAGAGGACTCCGCATGCACAAATGCATGTGGCAGCCAGGCAGCATGGAAGGCAGCTCCCACAGCTCCCCACAGATAAGTCTATGGGGCAGGAGGGGGGCACAGACAACACAGAGGGACAAGGTGGCACAGGCAACACATCAGGGGGACACATGCCCCCCTACTCATATCTGTGTGCCCACAGCAGGCATGGGGCTGCAGCCTGGCTGAACTGGCACAGGTAGAAGCTGCTTCTGCAGTCCAGCATGCAGGACCTCCAGTGAGAATTGCTGGTGCCACCAGGCCCCCCAGCAGCACAAGTAATAGAAACAAGGAGGGGGGCTGCACTGCCCTCATCTCCCACCACCAGCTACTCTCCTCAGGCTGCACCTCTACCCTGCTGTCATGGCTTGGCTGCCATTGCCAACACTCCCCTTAGGCTGTGACTTAACCCTGGAGGGGGCAGTGTGGGCAGCCTGAGGGGGAGTGGCCATGGTGACAGGATAGAGCCATTGCCTGGTGCATGAGCGACTGGCAGCAGGAAGAGGTGAAGGCATTGTGGCCCCCTCATCTGTTACTCTTTGTGCTGCTGATGGTGCAGGGGTCCCATTGATGGTGGCTGCAACAAGTCTCAACACCCTGCTCCAGGTCCTGCCCACTGGGCCATGGAAGCAGCTCCTGTCTATGCTAGTCTGGTTAGGCTGCACCCCTGTGCCCACTGTGGGCATACAGACTCCCCCCCTCCCCCTCACTGTGGGGCTAGGGTCTGGTGGTGGGGGGCAGTGGGTTGGGACTGAGAGGCACTGGCAGGGCCAGGGGGCTGCAAGTTGGGAGTGAGTGGCACCAGCAAACTGCACCATGCAACTTACATAATGAACATCACTTGGGAATAATGGAGGGCTACATGTTCATATTGCCATCAACTGTCTATAAACTTCATAGTAGCTAGGGTCAAGAGGGACTTGAACAGATCATCTAGCTTGACCCCCTGCCACAGGCAGGAATGAATGCTGGGTTCACAAGACCCCCGACAGGTGATCGTCCAACCTCCTCTTGAATTTGCCCAAGGTAGGGGGGAGGACCACTTTCCTGGGAAGTTGGTTCCAGATTTTGGCCACCCTAACTGTAAAATATTGCCTTCTGATCTCTAACCTAAACCTATTCTCCATCAGCTTATTACCATTGTTCCTTGTCACCCCAGGTGGTGCTGGGGAGAAAAGGGCTCTACCTATTTGCTGTTGATCTCCCCTGATGAGTTTGTAGGCAGCAACCAGGTCCCCCCTCAGCCTCCTCTTGCTGAGGCTGAACAGGTTCAGGTCCCTCAGTCTCTCCTTGTCATGCTTTTTCTGCTGCCCTCTCCCCAAGCAGGTAGCCCTCCTCTGAACCCTCTCCAGGCTGGCCACATCCCTTTTGAAGTGCAGCGCCCAGTACTGGACACAGTACTCCAACTGCGGTCTGACCAAAGTCGCATAAAGGGGCAGTATCACCTCTCTGGACCAACTTGAGATGCACCTTTGGACGCATGGCAAGGTATGGCTGGCCTTGCTGGCTGCGGTCTGGCATTGGCGGCTCATGTTCATCTTGGAGTCAATAATGACTTCAAGATCCCTTTCCACCTCTGTGCTTTCAAGAGGGGAACTCCCCAGCCTGTATGTATGCTGTGGATTCCTTCTCCCAAGGTGCAGCACCCTGCATTTGTCTACGTTGAACCCCATCCTATTCTCGTCTGCCCACTTTTGTAGTCTGTCTAAATCTAGTTGCAGCCTCTCTCTCCCTTCAAGTGTGTCCACCTCGCCCCACATCTCAGTGTCATCAGCAAACTTGGACAGTGTGCTTTCCACCCCTTCGCCCAAGTTGCTGATGAAGATGTTAAACAGTGCGGGCCCGAGGACTGAGCCCTGGGGTACCCCACTGCTCATATCTCGCCAGGTTGAGTACAACCCGTCCACCATTACACTCTGGATGTGCCCCATCAGCCAATTTTTTACCCATCCAACTATGTAGGCGTAATTTATCGATGAGGATAGGGTGAGAGACAGTGTCAAACGCCTTCTTAAAGTCTAGAAAGACTATGCCCACGGCAACACTATCATCCAAGGATTTAGTTACTTGGTAATAAAGGGCAATCAGGTTGGTCTGGCAGGACCTGCCTTTGATGAACCCATGCTGATGGCCCCTGAGCATGATCTCCCCTGCAGGCCCCCCACAGATGTGCTCCTTGATGATTCTCTCCAAGATCTTCCCGAGCACCAAGGTAAGGCTTACAGGCCTATAGTTACTTGGGTCCTCCTTCCTCCCTTTCTTGAAAATTGGGACATAAGCCAGTTTCCAATCCGCTGGCACTTGGCCAGATGACCACAAATGCTCATACAGCTAGGCCAAGGGCTCCTGGATGACCCCTGCCAGCTCCCTCAACACCTGTGGTTGGAAGGCACCTGGCCCTGCAGATTTAAAAACGTCTAGCCCTTCCAGAAGATCCCCAACTACATCTGCACTGACTGAAGGCCTGACAGAGCAATCCCCGAGATTGGCCCTACCTCTGGTAGGTGGGATGTCCCGGTCCCTGTTCAAGAAAACCGAGGTAAAGGAACTGTTAAAAATATCAGCTTTCTTGCCTGGCGTAGCCACAAGATTACCATTTGCGTCTTGCAGGGGCCCTACATTGCTTGGTGCCCTCTTCTTGCTCCCAGTGTACTTGAAAAAGGACTTTTTGTTGTCCTTAATCCTGGACGCTAACCTGAGTTCCATCTCTACCTTGGCCTTCCTAATAGCCCTCCTACTCTCACAGGCCGAGGAGGAGATCACCTCCTTGGTGATAGCGCCTCCCTTCCACTGGTTGTACACTCCCATTTTAGTCCTCAGGCATTGCTGAATGCCCTTGCCAAGCCAAGGGGGTTTCTGAGCCCTCTTGCCCCCCTTGCTTCTCTCGGGGACTGTTATCCTTTGGGCCTGGAGGATCAACCCCTTAAGGTATGACCATCCCATGTGGACTCCCATCTCCTCTACCTTATGGGCCTTCAGTGCCTCCCCTACTAGTCTCCTAAGCTCATTGAAGCTGGCCCTTCTGAAGTCAGCTTACTAAGGGGGACCAGTGGGGAATGGGAGAGACCTTGATCCCCTGAGCACCTCCCAGAGTAACAAGGAATAATAGCCATAAGCTGTTTGAGAGTAGGTTCAGGCTGGACATTAGAAGGCACTACTTCACAGTCAGGGTGGATAGGATCTGGAACCAACTTTCAAGGGAAGTAGTGCTGGCTCCTATGTTGGGGGTCTTTAAGAGGAGGCTTGACAATTACCTGGCTGGGGGCATTTGAGCCCAGTTCTCTCCTGCCCAGGGCAGGGGGTCAGACTAGAATATCTGCAAGGTCCCTTCCGACCCTACATCTATGAATCTGTGTCTTCCTTTTGATGTGGGCTCTCTCTTTAAAATGAAAAGCAGTTCAATAGTTTAAGTTGTAGTGTGGATTAAGTATTTTGGAGCCAAAATACTTGTGTGTTTTCTACTTAAACTATTTACTGGGTCGAGACTGGCCTTCGATGGTTACAAATGGGTCCTGGTACAAAAAAAGATTGAAAAATACTGCTCTATTGCCTCCTGACTGAAGAATCTGCCTGTGAAGCTCTCTAGACATGGAGCTAGAGAAACATTTGTATTAGGCCAGCTCCAAGGCTATATTTCTACCAGAAAATATTTCTTCTGACAGAAATGAACAGCTGTGTGCAGCCTTAATGTTACTAATCTGTAGAAGAGTGACTCTCAAAAGAAAGTTCTATTTCCAAAGTGATCTCTTCAGTAAAGCATAAAGCAGCCTAGTTTTTTACTCATATAACATACAAGAGCAAAAAAAGTGAAGCATAACCTGTCACTCAGAACACAATTGTTTACAGCAAGTTTGTTTTTTGGGTTTTTTTTGTTTGTTTGTTTGTTTTTTTTAAGTGCAGAGAAGTGCATCCAAGTGCTTTAATTTTTTTCTCCCCATTTGGTTTCTTAAATGGACTTTGCAATGCAGTTTGTTTTTTTGGGGTTTTTTTTGGGGGGGGGGATTTGTGCATAAGCCTCACAATTATTGACACAACTATAGAAGAGTTTGATCATTGCTCCCTCTGGCTGTGAAAAAAATAAACAAACAAAAACTTTAATTTACAAGGGAAATGCTTTCATATGTAGTTTCAAATAAACAAACCGTCAGACTGTACCAATTTTAACAGGAATAGGGGACTGTCAAAACAAACTACAAGAAAATAAAAATTGGCTAATCAAGGACACGAATTTTTAATGTGTTTTTTTAAATATACTCTTATGCCAGTGCACAAGGGCAGCAAGTTTCAGATTCAGGGCACTTGGTAAAAAGAAAACCCACAAAAAAGTTCAAATAACTGAAAAGCTAGATTAAGAAAGGTCAAAATCAGAGAGCTGTATTTGATCCCATAACGTATTACAGATCAGCATTTTGACTCAACCACACTGCTTTCCTTAATGCACACAGAAATATGAAGTCATTTTAATGCAAAGTTTAACATTAAAAGAATTACAGAAGGCAAAGCTCCAGTCATTGTTTTATAAAAACTGTCAGGGAGAGAACAGTTGTTATCTACATATATAGTTAATTAAATGTTTCAGTCTGGCTCTACAACTACTGAACACTTTTCCCAGAGCTATTCTAATATCAGCGACACTATGTGAAAGATTTTTGGCATGATAATACCTTAGTGAGACCTGCTAAAACAAGAACAGACAAATTAACTCTATTCAAAACAGGAAACTGCTTGCCCAGTGGAGAAAGGCTCATATTATACTAATTTTGTCTTTCACAAGTAAAAAGTTTATTTTTAAAGTAGCTACAGCAAGCTCAGGTTCCTCACTGTGGTTATTAAACATTACACACACACACTTTTTGCATACACTAAAAAACCCATGAAACACTTTCCCCTATAACAGTCATACCTTAACAATAAGCCTCACTGTTAGCATAATTTCCTGAAACCCTATTTAAGCTTTTTGTCCCAGATCTAAATAAGTCACTTAGCTGCATCAAGGTACACATCTTTACATGTGGTCTGTCTCCATACTAGATGTGTGTACAACTTTAGATATGATTTCTGGATTATTTGTCCAAGTGATTCTAAAATTCCTTAAAACTGCCTTAGTTAATATTTTGGATAATAAAATGTATTAGTTTTTGCATTCTCCAATAAAGTACAGTGACTATATTGCTGCAAAGAATATAAATGCTAAAGAAAGATTGCACTAAGTTGCTTTATACCTTCACATACTAGTTGTCATTTCAAAACTAAATATTTTTTTCTAAAAAGAAAACACAGAGAGAGAGAGAGAGAGAGAGAGAGAGAGAGAGAGAGAGAGAGAGAGAGAATAAGCAAGCTATATAATGGTGCAGGCCACAGACAAATTCTACGTGGTAGGCCTACATTCTGACACTCTGAACTGCAGAACCAGCAATTTAAATAGGGATTGACTTGATTTAGGTGAGCTAGTATTGCTTAGTTTCATTTACCCACTTCAGAACTCTCTAGGTAATACCAATAATTTTTACTTTTAAGATAGTGTTAGGTAAAGGAAGTCAAGAACAGTACATTATGAGACCATGCTACTTTGGTTGCTGGAAAGGGGAAGATGCTAGGGACTGTTCTTGTAGTCTCTCCAATTTTTTTCTTTTTGAATACATGCCTTTGGCTTGAAAATTTATTCCATCTAGTCTATATTAATTTATATACATACATATATAAAAAAAGTCACTTAAATCATGCCTACCACACACACAATACATATACTTTATTTAGTCACTTAGTCATGTCTTCATTTTGTATTCGGATAAACTTCAATGATTTCAAATGTAAGATGACCTTCCAATATTTAGATTGTATACATGGAAAATTTTATAGAATTAGGTTAATATAGAATCCAATTATTGGAAGTTAGTCTTAAATTCATCCCCTGCACCAACAGCCTCTTGCCACCCCCCCATGCCCTCTCACCTTTTAACCCCAATGCCTGTGCCTGCCCTCCTGCTAACTGCCCCCTGCCTTTTTACCCCGATGGCTGTGCCTGTCCCCTTGCTGCTTCCCCCACCCCTCCATTTAACTTTGGGGTAGCTCTGGCTACAGCTCTAGGGGAGACAGCAGTGGCAGTCCTGATTATGCAAAAACAGCAGTGGCAGGTCTGGGCCCGGGCAAGGCCCAGGACAAGAGCCAAAAGGAGGGGTTGGGGGGGAGGGGGAAACAGGCTGCTGGGTCTCCCCCATGCTCTGCCTACCATCTCTGTGAGGGTCCCTCATGAGGCCCCCACCCCTGCCACATGGTCTCCCCTTCCCTCTCCCACAGCAAGCCCTTTCCCCCACTATACAAGCTATCCCAGCCAGGGTCAGCTGGAGCTGAACCACCGCCTGCCCCAGGCCAGTACTCTAAAGACAAGGCTCTTCCCGACTTCTCTCCCCTCCACAAAGTTATTTGACAAGGAAAACATCTTCTTGGATTCAAGTAAATATGGTAGCTTGATGCAATTTTCTTTATATTACACTAAAATTGTTTCATGATACTTCACACAAATTAAACATTGTGTCATACATTTTGAATGATGTACAATCTATCCCACCATACCCTATTACAGCTCCGCCACAGACTAATATTTTTCATGTCAATGATCTATAACCTGGAAATTTAACTATACTGCTCTATTCTTTCCCAGATACACACCTTGGAATCACTATATATACACATCTGTATTAAACAAGGTTTTGTTCTACACCCTTGAATAACCTGTCCCCTTCTACTCTTTATTCTTTTAAAACTAAAAGGTGAAAAGTCAATTTACATAAAGGCCACCTAAGATATTAAGGACACTGGCAAACCCACAATAAGTCCAACTGAATCAAGGTGGAAAAAAAAAAAATCTGTTAACTCATGCTAAACATTTTGACGTAACAGAAAAGAAATCCTGGAGTCAGATAGTTCTCTAAAAGCATCAACTCAATGAGCAACAGCAAGCAAAAAATCCAAATCAAGAGGTGGGCATTATTAAGACTGGAATGACATGGAAATCATCATTATGCCATTACTTAAATTTATGGTGCACCCACATCTTGAATACTGCGCGGAGTTCTGGGTTCTGCATCTCAAAAAGGAGGTAGAAGAATTAAAAAGGGTAAAGAGAAGGGCAACCAAGGTGATCAGGGGTATGGAGCAGCTGCTGTACCAGGACAGAACCAAAGACCTAGCACTCCTCAGTTTGGGAAGAAGGGCGCACGGGGGCGGGGGGGCTGTGATATGGCTGGTCTATGAAATCACAAAGGGTCTAGACAAAAGTAAACAGGAAAGTGTTATTCACCAAGTCCCACAATATAAGAACTGGAGGGTAGGATTGGGTATGTAACCAGTCAAAAGCTTGTCTGGCCAAATAGCATCAAATAATGGTTAAATATTTTAAATATTCATTTATTAGAACAGTGAAGAGAACAACTATATCTTCAATAGGTTAGATTGAGGTCAGAAAAACTCGAGATAAGCAGGAGGAAGGTCCTAAAAAATGAAAGAGCCCTTAACTCCTACCCTTGCTAAACATAGATGACACCATTATGCAATTTAAAAAAAAAAAAAAAAAAAAAAAAAGAGGTCAGGGTGCAGACCACTACTTATACAAAAGCATTTCTTCACTTGATGGAGTATTTGACTGTGGTCAAATAATAACTAGCCAATTGTCATTATTTGACTGGGCAATTTACTGGCTTGCCAACCCTAGGGGGCACCCACTGAAATTAACAGGAGACGGGTTTAAAAACAAACAATAGGAAGTACTTTTTTTTTTTTAAATAAACGCAGCACAGTCAACCTGTGGAATTCATTGCCACTGGAGGTTGGAGGCAGACAGCACAATAAGGTTCAAAAAGAGAGTAGACAGATTAATGGATTTATAAATAGCTACTAAACAGAAAAGACAGGAATATGGAATATATCCTCCAACATCCGTAAACTGATGATGGATAGATCACTCCAGATCAGTGTTTCCCAAAATGTTGATACCTGGGACACTTATTTGTGCATTAAAACTGCACTTCACTCATCTGGAAAGGTATATGCATTTCCCCCCCTCCCCCAGCCCCCGTTTGTTCCCCCCACCCCCCAACAACCCTCCAGCCCTGCTGGTGCCCCTCACCACCAGCTTTGCAGGAGGGGGCTCCGAGCTGCCAGGGCTATGGGTCCAATGACCTGGGTCCACAGAGGCTGCTGCAGAGCCCAGCTCCCCCCACTGCTACCTACCCGCTAAAGACAGGGGGTGGGGGGAAGAAGAGGAAGGAATTGGCTCCCTGCCACTGTGCACACAGGTAGCAGTGGGGAACCAAATCTGTGCAAGGGGCAGGAGTGGGTGTAGGCTGCCTACTGTGGGCTCCCATCCTGCTGCCCTCCCCCAGAGCCTCCACAGCCCAGCAGGTGCAACCCAGCGGTGCAGAACGAAGCCATGAGGGAAGCTTCCTGCCACTGCAAGCTCCACCCAGCCCTGGTGACATCTGATTGAACCCGTTTTCTTTAAAGTATGCATTTCTATGGAATAAGTTCAGTAAAACAACAAGGACCAGGTCATATCAATGTGGACTATTTCAATAAGCATTTTTCAGTAAAAATAAAAATGAAATTAAAAGTTTTAAGTTTTCTATAGATGGGAATAATGTAATTTTGTAGCAAGTAATGCTGGCAAAGCTAGTCTTCCTCTTCTACTGATCCAAGCATGACACTGTTTTTCAAATCTCTTTGCATATTTATTCTTCCAGTACCAAGTTCCTATACTCATTACAACTCTATCCTTACATATGCTTCTTTCATCTATGCACCCTCTCCAAAATCCTTTAAATTGTTCCTCTCCCCACCCCCTGTATCACACTTCCACCCCCACCTTCTGTTATGCCCAGCTGGCCCTTTCTCCTTTTCCTTTCAGATCCACTATTTGAAGTCTTCCTAAATTATTCTTACCAATATTCCCATTCCTACATATTGGGCTGCTGAACTGTATAGGGTAAAACCCTGGGTTTTCCTCCCATCTCACTCATGACTGTCAAATATTGTATACAATAGTTCAATACCGAGTTATTCTTCTCTAACAACAACAAGTTGCAATGTTTCAAGATCGTAGTCTCTTAAACAGGTTTTTAATAAATGGAAGTCATAAAATGCAAAATAAAGCTGAAATTCCAGTTGGCACAGCCAACTTTTAGTAGAGGTTAAATTATGACATCCCATGACTGGAGATGGAAGGATGAAAGGAGAGTATTAGTCATACTGCAATGTGTGCAGTAAGACTTTCAAAGGAATTATTTTGTTATTCATCTCCAGAAAGTTTACTTGGTATCACTTCCTGTAAGAGAGTTATCATGGAAGCCTGTTTCACAGGTCTACAAATTATGATATTATAAAAGATGCAAGCTGTGAGTCGTTACAAAATAAGTTAGTTGTAAGTTTAAGCAAAAATGCTGTCTAGCTCAGACTTAAGGGCACCTTATAGAATTAAAAAAAGAAAAGCTGTGGGTTTCTTCTTAAGGTAGGAAGATTGTAGTTTAACTGACATCTCCCTATCTGCATACCAAATCAGTGATTTTGAAGAAGGAACTGCATGAGAATCAAAACTGTGACCTAAATGAAACAGCTCCAAAAGTTAGAAAAGGCTCTTTACAAACCTCTCTCGTTCTCTTTGTTACCAATCAATCTCCTAGTTTCATTTTTAGTAATATAAAAGATACGCATTAAATGTTTTCTCTTGTGTTGTGCTTGCTCACTTTAATGCAGGCTGCCAAGCAACTGGTGAAAGTATCTTTTGGACAAATAATAGGTAGCTGTGTGTTAGTGATGCACTATACTAGTTGCAAACTCCTATAATTTTCAGTCCATAAAAACAACTGCTTAGGCAGTTTCACCCCAGGAGAACTAAAACCTATAATTCACCACAAGTGTCCTCTGTAACTTAAAACTTTTTAAATGCATCTAACCCTGCTCTGAGTATAGTGAAAAATATGCCAATCATCAAAATCTGACTTCCACTTATGTGTGTGTAGAAATATTAAGTTTGTATTTTGTTAGTGTACACAAGGCCCAGTAGTCTGTTCCTACTGGAGATCACTGACTGATGAAGGAACAGGAGAGGCAGCATACGCAATAAGTGTACTACAGCCAAACTACTGGATTATGTTTTCAAAGACGTACACTGGAAGATTTCCACAGTTTATTCTGAGGCAGCATAAATACCCATACTAATCATAGTGTAAGGATTGTTCAAAACGTAGGAAGCCCCACTAAGCTAGTACTCTTACATGAAGGTAGAAAAGCATGTTTCAAACTTTCCAATCTCAGCAGAAGAGATGACAAGAAACTGCTGAACTGTAGTAAACAAGATTAAGTAACTAAAGGACAAGAGCCATATCTCTAGTATTCTGCCTGTTTAGGACTCTCAATGATAGCCTAAGCAAGGGAAGAAGCTCAGAGAACAAATTTGGGATGTGAAGTTACATTTTTCTACTCTGCTTGTTCTCCAACTTTTTAGTTCTTTCACTGTTCTGGAACTGAAGAGTCAAAGAAAATGGTAGTAGTGCATCCTTCTTGATGACTTCACACAATCTGACGGTCTGTCTAGCTTCTTATATGGAACCTACTATCAAAGCATCTCATACTGATGAATTTGCCTGCTCCAAATCTCTAGGAAAATTACTTTTCTAACCTACAACATACACATATAGAATAGAATCATAGTAAGTTACTTGAAGTCACAAGAATCTGTACTTCAGACAGGAATTTCACCCTTGCTTCCTAAGACCAAATACTTGCCTTTGCTATAAAGTCAATGACATCACCATTGAGTAAGGTTGTCTGGGAACTGAGAAAGAGGGTGTCCTATTTATAAATTAAAACATGTACATACTGCCAAATCTCTTTTCCTTCATTTTTTCCTTTTAAGTTTTTGTACTTTGCCTTGAAAATTTCATCAGAAAAAAAATATCAAACCCAAAACACAACATTATGTACAGAGTATGCAAAGGTCCGATTGTGTCCTGTTTCTGTGGAGCCAAATGATAAAACCCCATGCTTTAAGTGAATGTAACAGTAACAATGCTGTATACTAGGGTTGTGCAAAGCTTTGGTCACCAATTCAATTCAGAGGAGATTTGGTGGCCAAATCTCCAAATCCGAATCAAATCAGGAGACCCATAAATCTCTATGAATCGAATCAGAAGCCTGCGAATCAATTGGAGAGATTCATCCATAGACACAGCATTATATGTTTTTTTTCCCCTACATACCTCGAGGTACCAGGCGCGGCTCGTGAATGCTGAGATAGCGGGGTGGATGGAGCATTCCACAGGAGGGCAGGGGGTCCCCCATGCACTTGGCAGCAGACTTCGAAACGGACCAGAAGTACATCCGGTCCACTTCTGGGTCCACTGTGGACCATGTGGGGGGGCCCCCCCAGCTCAGCAACTGGTGCCTCCTGGGTCTCCCTGCAGCTGATCACTGAGCTGGGGAGGTGCTGGAGGGTTCCCCAGGCACTTGGCGGTGGACCCGGAATTGGACCAGAAGTACTTCCGGTTCACTTCCAGGTCTGCCACCAAGCACACGGGGAACCCCGCTGAGCTCCTGTGGGATGCTCCCATCCGCCCCATCATCTCAGCATTCACAAGCCGTGCCTGATACCTCAAGGTACATAGAAAAAAAAACCCAAAAAAACCCCACACCATATAAAGCTGTCTATGGCCAAAATCGCCAATTCTCCTTCAGATTCAGATTTGGCCAAATCAATCGGGACAGTGATCCAAATCAGTGAATCAAATCACTGTCCCCCGAATCAGGCCGAATCTGAATTGAATATTGCCCGCTTCGCACACCCCTACTGTGTACCCCTTCCATTTACTTAAGTCTGCCAGTAGTTTTGCACATTGCTTTAAAATCACCCACCCCCATGGAAGACTGACATAAAATGTTCAGGATCAAGTCTGGAATTTGCAGAAGGAGGTTACAATGACATTTATGTTCAATACCCCCTCAGATTCACAGATTCTAGTAATAGCAGTTCTTAAAAGATCCTGTTTCCTATGGAAGCAGATATATGTCTGCACCATGTAACAAAACTAGACAGGCTTTTGATCTCCTTTAGGCTAGAGACAGCAATTACATAAACCGGTTCAAATATGTAACATAACAAAAGTTCAGTGCACACAACCTGCTTTCAAAATGACTGAAACTGGTTTAATATAAACCTGAATGGATATAGTATCAGACTTCACTGATTCAAATTAAATCAGTTGACTGAATTTGTCCCAGCTCCCTGCCAGATTCAAGTTAACTCACAGTCACCCAGCACCCCAGGATGCTTTGTACCTCCACTGCAACCCTTCCCTCCCCCCCTGCAGGGTGGGTTGGCTAGCCTTGACCCAAGCCATTTGCTCCAGCAAAGCAGGGAGGTGTGCTCTAGCACCCCCTCAACTTCTGGCCTGTAGCACTGCAGGCATGTGGCTGCATTTCCTGAATCAGAAGCGAGTGTCTCTTCACATGCTTATCAGTTCACTCTGTGCAGCTCAGAATAACCTGCGAAGGGTGAACTGATTCAGCCTGGGCTTTCTGACTGTCTGTACTTAGCCTTAAAGATTCGCTTAACTATACACAGATTTGTGTTCCTGGATATGCTCTCAATAGTACCAGGTAGCATTTTGAAACGTTATTTTCAGGCTATACTATAGAACAAAATCTAGAAGGCTGCACTTTGACAACAAATAAGAAACAAACAAAAAACACATGCTAACCTAAACAAAAAACAAGTAAAATGTTTCTTGTTAACTTACTAGCTAGTTTAGCCTGTAATCCTGATGGTCCAGGTTTTGCTGTTTCTGACTTCGAAGAGCCTGGTAGAGACAGTTTTGTTTTAGGCAGGCTAACTTTGGGGCTGAAGCGAGCAGCCCAATCAAACTTCGAAGAGCCACCCGCTTTACTCTGTTCTTTATCTCTGCTGCTCCTTCTGGGACTGGGACTGGATGCAGAACGGGAACGCCTGGCCTTGCTCTGGTCTTTTCCTTGTTTCACTCTAGCACCCTGAGGTACAGTAGAAGAAGTAGAGCCAACAGCAGAAGAGGAAGAGGATGTAGAAGCTGAAGAGGAAGAATCAGTGATGGTGCTACACCCAGCTTTGGCTGAGGTCACTGATTTTGAAGCCAGCTTGGTGGGTTTTGCTGACCTCTCTTCAACGCCAGTTGATTCAACTGCT
>NW_005842794.1:395386-429372 GCF_000455745.1 Alligator sinensis
GAACCACTCTTTATACAAGATGAATTTTCTGTCCTTTTCCTTTTCTGATTTCGGGAGCTACCAGTAGCTCCACCCTTTCTGGTGTGAGCCTTGCTCGTTGATGGCAATTGTGCAGACTTCAACTGCTGTTCTTGCTCTAAGTGTCTTTTCTTAGATTTAGAATGTGGCTTGTTTGTTTCTGAGGAAGTTTCAGCGTGCTGAAGTGCTTTGGGTTTTTTAGCAGAGCTAGGTGAATTGGTCCTGCTGTAATCTGGACTAGCACTGCGTTTCACTCCTCGAGAATTGTCTTTCTTAGGCACCTGCCCCGTTTTTTGTCTTTCTGAAGTATTAACTCTGTCTGGGTCTTCTTGTTGTGGTATTATAACAGTAGATGAACTACAGCCTCTGCGGGAGGTAAGCAGAACAGCATTAATACAATAAAAAATTTAAAAGCTTCAAATTTATTATAACAATTTTTGAAGGAATAAACACAGAGAAATTACTGGTATTCAAAAACTATACAAATAAAACTAATTCTTGTAATTTAATATGCTTACACCAAACAAGAAAAAAAAACCCACAAAAACATGACGATCAAAACAGTTAGCTGAAGATGTCAACAAACTTTGCTAGAATGAAAGAATTAAAATAAAATGCAAAATAAAAGGATAGGACACTGTCAGGTATGACATTTTGGAAGGATGTTATGAGATTATTTGGGATTAAAAAAATAAAAATAAAAGCACAAAATTTGCCATTTTGTTTCATAACCTATTGAACTGGCAACAACTGAGTCCTAAATCATTAAACTGGCATAAATATTTCAAAATACTGGTGCAGAAAATGCAAGGAATATTCAGTAAAGCATAACTAGTCACAACTGGATTTCAGTTACGAAAAATGTTATAAAAGTGTTATTAATGAAATAAAAGTAATTAATCAAGCCAAAATAGGATTTAAGCATGTTTTAGTTTGGTTTAAGAAGCAGGACAGAAACAGCAAGTAAGATGTCACCAAGGTTACAAACCTGAAAACAAGCCAATCATTTCTGGTTTGGTTATATATAAAAACACAGCTCAAAATTGCTGGGGAGATTTCTCTTGCCTAATAGAAGTGAAGGTTCCACATGTAATCCAAGACTAGTTATGCAAAATTTGTTTCCGCCCCATCACTAATGAAATGCTTCCAATGTGTGACGTTTAAAAGCATGACACATGAACATGTCAGATACCAAATTATATTAGCTGAACACTAGTAAAACTAGTTGTCAGACATTTTATAGCAACCTGGTATTAAAGTACTATAAAGACTTTAAGTGGAAATTATACTTGTTAAGATATGAATATGAAGCACAGTTACCTTTTAGGAAAGTGTCCCTTGGACTGCTCAGAAGTAGTATTAGACTGTACTTTGGGTGCCTTTGAAATAGACTTTCTATTCTCAGGAGGGCTATGTGCCTTATGTTTTGCCTGCCCTAAATGTGACCTGTCAGCAGAAAGTCAAAACAGAAAGCTATCAGGAGTCTGAGATGCAGATACAAACCTGTAGGTGGAGGGCTTTTTGTTTGTTTGTATACTTTATCAGATATTACTTCAAAAACTTTCACATCAAACTTAACTGGTTAAGACAACACTTCAGAAAGATAAGCTTATTGTAATGGTTTACAAAACAATTACATTGGGTAGTGGTTTGTAACCCAGCCATTATTTAGACATCTTTAATAAATCAGACAATGAATGAGTCTCAAATCAATAGTTAACTGTGCAGATAAACTTCAAATTTAATCTGGAGTGCGATCATGTTGAATCTTCAATCACTGAGTTAATAATTAAAAAACCCAATACTAGCATGTAAGGCACAGAATTATAGCACCTGTCCACATTATGTCCCCTTTTTAAGGGACACATACCTAACAGCCTTAAATATTTCCATATATCAGGAGTTAATCCAGCCGGGGATGCTTACAAGTTCACCTCTTTCCCATTCAGTTTTACTGAACTGGACATTCATACTTAGAAGGGGAAAATAAATGTTTCGAGTCTGCAGGAAGTCAAGGATGGCTGATATTTGTTTCTGCAATTCTATCAATTCAATGGAGCAGGATCTGCTTAGTAAAATTAGAGTTAGTGAGACAAAGATATAAATAAAGGTAGCCGAATGAGACAGGGGACCTGTTACCAAAGAAAGGAAAGAATTTCATCTAGAACAGTTCTTCTAAGAAACTTTCAGCTGCACAAGAGAACTCTGACTTGAGGCAAAGGAACACTCACTACTAGTAATTTAAGTTTAGCTTTAAAAAACTTCACATTTCTTAAATATAAATCTTTGTCCAAACAATATAAAGACACCTAATGAACCTTACCACCTGCAAAACCCAGGAAAAAGATATTAACAGCCCCTCAACATTTAAATAGTATAAGAACAACTTCTAATAGGACAGACACATTAGTAAATGAAGTACTCTAGATGAAAAATATGTATTAACTTTCACCTTCCTTAGAAGTTACTACTTGGACTTGGAGACAGACCCCATTGTGAATTGTATCCAAGACACACTATGCTTTAGGAAAGGCAAGCAATTTTGCAGCTATTACTTGCTTCCTTTCAGTAATGTAGGAGTTATTCAAGGAACATGACACGTCTGTCATCCAAGAATCGGTATCTTCACATGCTATTAACCAAGCAGGCTTGAGCGCTGAGAAGGTGCAGCACACAAAGGTATGGTGAGGTGATGAAAGGTTAGCAAAATATTGAATAGAATTCTTTAAATACAAATTTTTCCACATACAACTGAATAGAAATTAAAAAATGGTTTTGGCATATCTGACAAACAAAATACTTCATTTCAGGTTACCCTATCTTTTTAAAAATGTTAAAGTGTTTGGAATTAAGAAATAAAAAAAAAAAAAAAAACTCACACTACACATGCACGGACAAGTACACACACACACACACACGCCCCCCACCTACACCCTCCCACGAAAGATGTTTTAAACTCCTAACTCCCTCTACTTTTCACAGCAACACTATTTCCAGTTTTCATAAGTAGCCTTACTTTTAACCCTTTCCTAAATTTATTTTTGACAAATATACTTTTCACCAAAAAAGGCTTCACTAAGCTTTGAGTGCATACAGCTTTCAGGGGAACCATCTCTGTGAATTAAAAACTGTTGAAAGTAACTAATCACACGCTAGCAGATTTGTTGTCCTCAGTTTTATAGTAGTGGGAGGAAGGTACACAACCGCATTTCTTTTCATGTTCCTTCATGCGCTTCACCGATTAACTTGCAGTAACATTGATTAGTGGAGCATTACATTTACAGAATTATAGATCCTTATATAGATTTATTCTAGATGTTTACATAGCTCCTTGCTAGAAAAGGATTCCTCCCTCAGAAATAAGTGTTTGCCCTTGTGAAGGTATTTTCCTTCAGTCATCTAATCAAAAGAGAAATGCAACATAATGCTAATCTCACAAAAGTCATCCTCCAGTAAGTTAATAAAAACAAAGCTTCACACCTTAGCTACTTAGCATTATCCTTTCATTCTACAAGAGTTCCCTTTTTACTCTTAGCCCAAGTCTGTAGTAAGTATAGAAAATCAAAAATCCTGAGGCTGAACTGATTCAGTCTTTGCAGTTTAGTCTAGCACCCTGCTTGAACCAATAACCAAAATGAACAGACATTCACTTGTGATTCAGGAAATGCAGCCACATGCCTACAGTAGCTCAAGCCAGAACCCAGAGGGCACTAGAGCATGGCTCTCCAACGCATAGCCAGCATGGGCTGTGTGTGTGTTCACTTCCTATTCCTAGTGACCCGGAGGTTTCTAGAATTCACAATCCAGAATCACAGCAGCAAGATTCTGCAGAGTTGCTTATCACTTCCTCTTCCTGCTTCCAAGTGCCTCTGGGATTTGTAGTCCATGGTCACAGCCAGCACTAAGTACGCAGGGCAGGGCAGGGCAGCTCTGTACTCGAGGGAGGGGAAGTTCAACCCCCTCCCTGTCCCCTGGCCCCAGACCCCAGCAGGGGTTTGCCCAGGGGTGGGCCAATGAGCCGGCCAGTGAGACCAATGAGCCAGCCCTCACTGCTCCAGCTAGGGAGCAGAGGGGTGGGGCCAGCCCTGCTCTCTGGAACAGACAGGACAGCACAGCACAGCCCAACACAGCCCAGTCCAGGGCTACAAAATGCTGGGATGCTGGGGGGCTATGATTTAACTTGAACCAAGAAGGGGTCTGAGACAGAAGTTTTATGAACCAGGTTGACCCAAACCAGTTAAGTCTGATGGTAGTTCAACCAGGTTTATCTTAAACCAGTTTCAGCCATTTTGAAACTGGTTTATGTGCACTGAACTTCTGTTACATGTTTAAACCAGTTTCTGATCACTTAAACCAGTGTGCGCGCAACTTCTGTCCCTAGCCTTAATTTATGTCAAACCTTTGATCTCACAGGAGGGAACTACGGGAGCCTCCAAACCAGGGGCAACACGTAAGGGGTGCATGCAGGTGCACATGCACCCCCTGCAAAAAAGAGCTGCCAACATTGTCAGCAACGCCTGCAGGTGGTCGCCACTCACCACTGGCACTGCCAGGGGCATCTGCAGGCGGTCCCCGATTGCCCCTGGCACTGCCAATGCTTTTGGCAGCACCTGTGGGTGGTTGCCCACCTGTGGTAGGCACTTGCCACCCTCCCCCAAAAACAGTGCTGGAGGTGTCTGCAGAAGCTCCCAGCTCAACACCATCGCTGGCATGCTCATGCCTCCACCAGTGCAGCTGTGCACCCCTAGCCGCCAGGGGCATGCACTGTTCATGCTCCAAACTAACCTTAAGAAGAGTGCTTTCTGTATGACAAAGTGATGTTTAGGCAAGAGTGCCAAAGGGAAAACGTAATAAAATTTTTGGAAGCTATAATTCCACAACAATCAAAATAAAAATATATAGAACATAAGCTAGTATGATCTAGAACTGTATCTGTTAAGTCCCAAATTATCAAATAATTAACCATTTAGTCTCATGTTTAAAGCAAGGCTTAAAGGTGTGACAGTTACTGCTCAACTTGCAGAAGTTTTTTGGTATTTAGACTGGATTAATCATGATTTAAAAGTTCTTTCTGGTATTCTAATGATAATATTTTGTTTTATTATAAGAAGGTAACAAGGTGGTCTTTAAAATTAATTTAGTTCAGAGATCCAAACATAAAGAGATTGGTCCTGTATCAGAAATTATATAAGCACAATTTCAGCAAGGTTAGAACACGTAAACTCTTAACCTAAAGAATAAGATGCAAAAATTGAAGAAATTGTTTTAAAACAATACATGTAATTTTTAACTTACATCAACTAGGAAAAAAGGCTCATCATGATTTAATGATAAATTCCACAAAAATGCATACGTTTAGTTAAACAAGTATTGTTAACTGGACAGTATTTATTTTGCATTTTCTATTCCTTACTTGCAGTTACTAACCCCATTTACACACCCCAGAACTGAAGCAAAAAAAAGTTACCCTGGACAATCCAAAACATGGAGAACAACTTTTGCAAGCATTTCCGCTATATGCATTTAAGTGTATACCACAGCATGTGTGGCATAGTACAGCTGGTGAGGTGAAGGGAAGGTCAGGATGCTAGCAGAGCATATGACTGGAGGGGCCTGTGGTCTACATTATAGCGGCCTGTAGAGCATACAACCTTGACTGGTGCAGTCCTGGGGCGGAGGAGGCTTATGGCCCCCAGGCACTTCAGAGTTGGACAGTCTTGCCTTAAAATACCAACACAGAGCACCGCAAGGAAGAAATAAAAAGTTTGCATACTGACTGAAATACAGCTGTCCCACTTTTCAACAACTTTTAACAGTTTCCAAAATCCTATATAGAGAAGTTACCTTGACAAAAATGCTCTCACCAATTTCCTGACTTACGAGACTGAAAAACAGGCCATAAGAAAAGTGACTCTGGGTCAGAACAGTTATGAAACATATCATGGCTCACAGTCTGTGGTTTCCCCAGAGAAGGACCCTTTTAAAGTAGAGGTGCACAGATGCATCGGTCCGATATCAGATCAGCACCAGTACAAAGAAAATTGACTGCATCAGAAACCAGCCTGACGTGGCTAATAAATGCCTGTGCATGCGCGCAGCCTCAGCACAGCATGTAGGCAGTGAGAAGCACAGCCCAGCAGCTTGGAGAGCTGCCTGCAACTGCTAAGTCTGTTGTGGTGGAAGGGGCATGGGGAAGAAAGGAGCGTGGGGAGGGAAAGGAGAGATCAAGGTCCCTGTGTGATGGAGGGGCTGGGGCACGAGACAGTCGCAGCTTGTCCAGGGGGGCAGCTCCTGACACTGTGTGCACCCCTGGAAAGCATGGGGGGGCAAGCATGTGACCCTAGATCTGCACAGGCTGGCCCTGCAGGCTGGGGCTGCACTGGGCTCTTCCTGGCATGGTGGGGGGTGTTGGGTCTGCACTCAGGGCAGGCAGTGGCAGCCCTGGGGGGCAGGGGGGCTAAGGCAAACTTTGGGATGCCTGGAGCCTCTCCCCATAGCCCCTCCCCCACCACAGCCTGCCCCAAGCACAGCTGAGTCCAGCTCCAGTCCCAGCCTACAGCTGAAGCCTCCTTGCCCCACCCCACGCAGATTCAGGGTGCACAACCCCCCCACCCCTCCAGGGTGCATGCAGCAGTGGGAGCCACCCCGCCCCACCAGGCTCATATGCTATCCCACCCCATCCCAGCTGGGCATCACCAGCCCCAATCCCTGCCGCAGCCCCACTCCTCCCTCACCAGAGGGGCCTTACTTTGCCCCCCACTCCTCTTCCCTCCCCCCTCCTTCCACCACAACAGACTTACCACCTGGACGCAGCTCGTCAAGCTGCAGGGCTGTGTATTGGAAACTGGATCAGTATCAGCCAATATGCCCTTAAAAAAAAAGCAGCTATCTGTATCAGCCCCCAAAATCGCTATCAGTGCATCCCTACTTTTAAGTTTTTGTAAAGACATTTCTTGCCCACACTCCATGGCTTCTATAGCTCATAATTAGGCAAGAATAAGTTGGGCTTTATTTTTCTATTTTAAAAATTACCATTTAAATAAAATGCAAACGGTTGCATTTAACACTGGGGAGGAGAACATCTGCTAACAGATCATCCTGATATATAGCAAACTAGCTCTCAAGAAGGAAGAGCGAGAGGTAGTTAACTAGTTGTGAGGTCACAGTGCTTCCCACTGTTGAGATGACCTTTTCATAACTCATTATGAAGCTTCACTCAGTTTGACAGCACAAAAAACATATAATATCCACAGGTGAATTCATGAGCAGACATGCCTTAAACCAGTGGTCTCCAACCTTTTTATGGTGAAGATCATTTTTTGGCAGCCCAGGATCAATTCCACCCCCCAACAAGCTGCCCAGGCTCTGACCCGACTCACCTAGCCCAGACCAGGCAGCAGGGGCCATGGCTCAGTTCAGCCACATGCATCCTGCCCCTCCCAATCGTGGAGCCTCTGACAGACTGAGATCAACTGTCAGAGGCTCCATGATTGACCAGTCAATCAAGATCAACTGGTTGGTGACCACTGCCTTAAAAACTGTCACAACTTGTAAAATATATACAGGAGGCATACCAACTTCATACACTATTGAAAAATATATTTTTAAACTTGTCTGCTAAAATCACTGTTTCTCTACCCTCACTAAAAGTAAAGGGGGAAGGGAAAATAAAAGGATTTGAAACTGCTCTAGGCAGTTAATTTTTTTTTTTTTTTTAATTAAATCAAGGTGGTTTTTTGCTAATAACATTTATTCAGTAATTCTATAAAGATGAAGTGTTGGACATCTCAAGTATAAGACACCTGAAGGCAAAGAATCAGAAGCAGAGCTACTTAGCTAAGATTTTTCCTTTTCAGATTATGAGTGAGGGGAAAATAAAACAACCTTGAGAAGCATAACATCATTCATAAAACAACTCTGAGAAGCATAACATCATTCATAAAACAACCTTGAGAAGCATGCATTCTTACAGTCCTGAAAGGAAACCCTTGAAAGTGTCAAGCATTGAGCAATTTTTGCCAGAAGTTGCATGTTGGTAAACCTATCCTTCAGGACATAGGTGGGGGGGAGGGGGAAGGGGTCTGCACCTTAATAAATACTACTGTTAAGAAAGTGGATAGATGTAATACTGTCTTTCATAGTGATGATTCAACTATGCTCTGCCTGTACTACCAGCATCAGAAACCATTTCATTGCTGGAACATATTTTTTAGAGTATCAACACAGTATTAACACACCATTAGAAGACGGGCCACATTTCATTCCATCTGCAGGAAGGAACAATCATATGTGTGCATCTATTTATAGATGTAGATGGGCATGCACACCCCCTATCCCCTACCCCCTTACTGTAGTATGGGTGCTGTAATTCAACGTCCAGAAGAAAGCTTCTGTAGCTTGTGCTAATATTGCCTATGAAGCCAGGAATTAAGAAAATCTTATGTCTTGCCTTCTTTATAGAAAAATGCATCTATTGCAGATACACAAACAGATCCAGTGTGTGTAGTGACAGAGCTGCACACCCCCTTTCAGCCTCAGTCACCCCATGGGAGAGACTGGGGACTTTAAGAATCCCTCAACTTTTCTTCGAGTCAAAGGCATTCCCATTCCCCTCCCCACCACTACTGCTTTCCCAGCTTCAAAGCCACTCCCACCAGCTTCATGCAGGCTGTCTGGGAGCTGGGCTCAGTAGAGAACTGCAGCAGCAGAGATGAGCTGAAGGGTTCCTCCTCCCCACACCTGCTCCTGAGGGACTGAGCAGAGTGGGGGAAACTTGCCCCACTCAGTCACCTCTGCCTATGATCTCAGCCCCAAAGCAGCCTGGCTGGAGTGGGAGAAGCAGGTTTTTAAGCTTCCTCTGCTCCTGGTGGTGGGGAGGGAGAGAGGACACACCTTTGAGCATGGGAGGGAAGGAATGTCAACACGTTTTGAGGACTTTAAATAAGTCTCCAGAGAGGGCTACAGCACTGGGGAGAGAGGGCAGGAAATCAGAAAACTGGGACTGGGATATAAGTGGTTGCTTCCTTCTTCCTACCTCCCCAAATTCTGGATCTGCCCACACACACACACACACACACACACACACACACACACACACACACACACCCCTCAGATAATACTTTTTCCATTAAGAAATAAACTGTACAATCAATGCATCGTTCTATAAAGAAGGCAAGCTATAACCTTAGCTTGATTCCCAGTAGCACGGGCAACATCAACACAAGCTACAGTAGCTTTCTTCTGGGCACTGAATTAAAGCACCCTTATTCTGGTACAACTGATTCAAAAAGTCCAGGTGGCTTTCCAAATTAGGACCAACATATTCAACTGGATTGGCAAAAGAGTATTATTGCAGAGAGTATTACTATAGACCAGCCTACAGGGGAAAAAAAAAAAAATGATAGCTCATTGTTGGCAAGCCTGCCTCACCTTGGCAGTATATTATCAAAATTTCAGCCTTCAGGATCATCACCTACAGATCTGACAGATGGTGGAAGCAAAAAAGGGAAGAATCAAAGACCTATGGAACTTCCAAACAAGAGTTCTTTTGGCAACATACTGGTCATTTGCTCCTCCAAATCTGATATTTGGAATGTTTGAACTAAAGCAAACGCTAGCTGATATCTGCTAGTTGTTAAAGCATATTAGAATTTCAGTGTGCTGACAGTGATGCTATTTTCCCTTTAGAGTCCTATAAATGTACTTTCCTCAGTTCAAGTTCTATTATGCAGCCTGTTCCAGACTTCAAAGGCAAAAGCTCAGCAGCAAAAGTTTGGGTTTAGCCTGCTTGATTTGCCAAACTGTTTAACACCAAGTGGCACAGCCTATTATTCAGTATAATGAGACACCCTGTCAATTACAATTATGACACTGACAATTATGACCAGCTACCAGAGTTCTCTGAACAGGTCATGTTCAGGTTCTTCGTTTTGTTTTTTTACAAGTTACCCAAAATCAGGAATTTGATTAATTTTTTTCTTGGAAGGGAAGGGGGCAGTAAGTGGCAGCATGTGGGGCAAATTGGAGCTTGTTCCATTTAAAGGGTCCAATTTAAAAACAAAATACAGTGTAGTTTAGTAGCTTTGAAAGTACTGTGAACGTACATAAAGTACAAAATAAATGGCTTCAGAGTGTTAAAAGACACTGAGAAAGCCAAATAGTAAAACTGATAAATTTGAACATAATCTGAAAGACAGCTCAACTGCTGTTAATATTATAACTTAATGAAAAACAGGTTCTGTCAAACTTAGTTTTGAAAAATTTAAGATGGGCTTATGAAAGAGGTAGATGATAGATAGAAACACAGCATCATGTAAAACCAATATTAAGAAACTGTATTTTAACTAACTTCTATGGAAGGTCACAAACACTAGTCAAAATCCCAAATTCATTCTTCTTCTGGAAGGAATTGAGCTGCTAAGAGTGGGAGGCAGTCCCCCACCAAAGATGTTCAATGGATTTTCTTCCTCCTTTGCTGTGCTTGTCAGCTTCTATACCTTACTCCACAAGCCAGAATGCTGCATAAGAACGCATTTAACTTTAAAGTTTGGTCACACTGGCTCATCTAATTAAAGATAAAAGAAGCAGGCATGGTGGTCTACTTCTTTATTTATTTTTAAATGATTTCTCCAAGACTTGCATACATAATTCATAGATTAGTGTCAGAAGGGACCCAATGGATCATTGTGTCCGACCCCCTACCCCTGGCAGGAAAAAGAGGACCAAGGTCAAATGACCCCAGCCAGGTAGTTGTCAAGCCTCCTCTTGAAGACCTCCAAGTTAGGTGATGGTACCACCTCTCTTGGAAGCCCATTCGAGACTCTGGCCACCCTTACTGTAAAAAAATTCTTCCTAATGTCTAATCTAAATCTACTCTCTACTAGTTTGCACCCAGTATTCCTAGTTACTCCCTGGGGCGCTCTGGTAAACAGCGCATCCTCAATTCCCTGCTGTCCTCCTGATAAACTTATAGATGGCTACAAGGTCACCCCCTCAGCCATTTTTTGGAAAGGCTGAAGAGATCCAGATCTCTCAACCTCCCCTTGTAGGATCTTTCACAGAGACCACTAATCATGCGAGTTGCCCTCCTCTGAACCCTCTCCAGATTCTCCGTGTCCGTCTTGAAGTGCGGTGCCCAAAACTGGATATAGTACTCTAACTGCGGCCTGACTAATGCCACATAGAGGGGGAGCATCACCTCCCTCGACCTGCTGGTCACGCATCTGCTAATACATGACAAGATGCGACTGGCTTTGTTGATGGCCTCGTTACACTGCCAGCTCATGCTCATCTTGGAGTCAACCATGACTCCAAGATCTCTCTCAGCTTCTGAGCTGCTGAGGAGGTCATCCCCCTACCTGTAGGTGTGCTAGGGATTCCTCCTTCCTAGGTGGAGTACCTTACATTTATCTTTGTTGAATTGCATCCTATTTCGTTCCACCCATTGATCTAACCTGTCCAGGTCGGCCTGCATCTGCTCCCTGCCCTCCAGTGCATTAACTTTGCCCCATAAGTTGGTATCATTTGTGAACTTGGAGAGGGTGCTCTCGACACCCTCGTCCAAATCACTGATGTAGATATTAAATAACACCAGTCCAAGGACTGAACCCTGCGGGACCCCATTGCCTACCTCCTTCCAGGCTGAGAACAACCCATCCACCACCACTCTCTGGGTAAGGTCCCTAAGCCAGTTAGCCACCCACCTGACTGTAGGCATCCACTCCACAGCCCATTAGTCTCCCTATGAGAATAGGATGTGAAACTGTGTCGAAGGCCTTCCTAAAATCCAGGTAGATGACATCAGCCTCAGCTCCTGTGTCAAGGGAGTGTGTGACCTGGTCGTAAAAGGCTAAGGTTTATCAGGCAGGATCTACCGGTGACAAACCCGTGCTGGTTTCCTTTCAGCATCGCTTCCCCTGCTGGGCCTTCACAAATGCACTCTCTGATGATTTTTCCCAGTATTTTCCCAGGGATAGAGGTAAAACTGACTGGCCTAAAGTTACCCGTCTCATCCCTTCTCCCCTTCTTGAAAATGGGCACCACGTTGGCCTTTTTCCAGTCCTCCGGGACCTGGCCAGAGCACCATGAGAGCTTGAATAGCCGTGCCAGCAGCTCAGCAATGACACCGGCCAAATAAGTTTCCTTACTTCAGATAAAAGCTAGAAAACAAACGAACAAGAGTCAGCTGACTACTGCTCCTTCGTTTGGTTACTAAGCAAATTTGGAGAGAGGTGACCACCTAAGTCTTACAGATGGATCTGGAAAAAGCATATTGCATTCACTAGAAAAACAGATCCCCTCTGAATTTTAAGTGAGAAAAATATTACTGGTATAGAAAACCTGGAAACCAGGAAGAGTTTCAAATAGGCACCGATAAAGATTATTTGGGCCGATACCAATGGCCAATTATTAACAAGCCAGATTGGCTGATAACGATCCAATTGCTGATATGCAGCCTGGCAGCTCAGAAAGCAGTATCCAGCCGGTAAGTCTGTTGGCATGGCAATGGCATGGGAGAGGAGGCGGGGGGGCAGATCAAGTTCCCCGCAGTGAAGGAGGAACCGGGGCAGGCACTGCCCAGTGCTCCTTGGACAAGCCACGCAGCTTGTCCAAGGAGTTCAGGGGGGCAGATGTCCCTGCTATGCATGCCCTGGAGGAGCCACGGGGGGGCATGCCCCCCAGATCTGTACACGGGAGAGGCGATGCTGGGGTTGGGGGGGCTACGGCCACCCCAGAATTCACTGTAGCCCCCTGTAGCCTCCCTCCCAGTGCCACCATAGCCCACCCCAAGAGCAGCCCCAGCCCAGCCCCACCCCTCCCACCGGGAAGACCCTGGCAGTGCTCCCGGCCCACAGCGGCAGCACGTCTTCGCCCCACATGTAGATCCAGTTGTGCACGTGCCCCCTTGGCTCCCCCAAGGGTGCACACAGTGGAGGGATATAACCCCCGCTCCCCTCCCCACATCCATTAACAAGCTGCTTGCAGCTCTATCCCACACCCTGTCCCAGACAGGTAGTGCCTGCCCCAGCCCCACTCCCTCCTTCACCACAAGGGCCTTGATCTGCCCACCCCACACCCCTTCCTCCCAACAGATTTACCAGTCAGACACTGCTCTGCAAGCTGCTGGGTTGGCTGCGTGCATGTTGCAGTTGCATGCATGCAGCTTTTAATTGGCAACATTATCAGCCACATCAGCCAAAAAAAGCCAATTGCCGACGACATCAATTTTTCTTTTATTGGTGCTGATACAATATGAACCAATGTACTGGTGCACCTCTAACTTTCAAGCTGTATCCCAGAACTAGACACCATTCTACCTTGACCTTGGATAAGTCAAATCTGGATCTCACTCCTAGAAAAAAAGTCAAAGCTCAAATAAATCTGTTTAAAGGTGCTCCTTAGAGCTGGTAACATTTTTCAGATGTACCCACATAAATTTAAACATGCAGGGCTTTGGACCAACAGAAAGTTGCCCAACATAATAAAATTCAGTAGTGTTAACTGGTGAAGGAGTCTGAGTATTGCCCCAGCTGTCTAAACTGCCAGTCCAAACCTCAAGGAAAAAAAAAAACAAAAACCCAAAAGGTGTGAAATAATTTTAGTTTCAGAACTTTTAACCGAAACTTGACATACTGCTGAATATTTTCAGATTTCTGTAATTTCAAAAATTCTGAAAGTTTGTTTTTTAAAGTTTAAGAAAAACTGGACTTCATTCATTTATATACAATCTGATGTAAAAGCAAGCATACAAATAGCTTTGAGAAGTTACTGTTAAAGCATTAGAGCCAAGCTTCTTATTTTAAGTCTATGGGTGCAAATTAAAATAGAACAAAACAAATTTATAGGTCAAAAAGGGTAGGGATAAAAACAAGATTTTGAGAAGTCAAGTGAATCAGTTACAGAGGAAAATGGAGACAAGAACAACAGTAAGAGTTTCTTTATACAATAAAGAAAATAGGGACTGGATTGCAGATGTGGCTGGATAAATCCAGTATTTGTACCTAGAGCAATGCTGGTGCAGAAATATTTGAAAAAAAGTTTTGTTTCTTCAGGTCTTTGGTCTTCTTGTGACCTGCAAAGAACACCAAGCCTATACTAAAATGGGACTAATACCCCAAAAATGGGTTCGAATAATCTTAGCTGTTGGCAGCAAAAGTTGCTGGCACATGCTACAAAGTCTTAAAAGGTTAGCACCATTTGGTAGTTGCAAAATAATACATAGCATTAAAAAACTTGAGAACTTTCAACCCCTGAAGTCTAATTTCAAACTCCTCAGCTAACCAAGAAGGTCTTCTGGAAAGGCTCTATGATCCAGAGGCTAGAGCCTCTCGTAGGTAAGGAGTGATAAGTCTCTAGGTGAAGATGTAAGGTGTTGTTATTCCAAAGGCTCAAACCTTGCCAATTTTTCTTCTGCCAACTAGTCTGTTTTATAGACAAGGAAAAAGACAAGACCAATGTCCAATGTTGCCAAAAGAGATGCCCTCTGCTTTGGACAGCTACAGAGAATAGCTCTTAGTTGAAAGTACCAAGCAAGCCCAATAGAGTTAAAGTGAAAAAAATGTATGGATAAAGCTCGTTCTTTTAAGGTTAGCCAGCTTATTGCCTTGCTTCATGTAGATAAGGTACACCTATAAATGAGAGTTCCCAGTCTGCTGACAGAGAACTTGCAACCGAAGATTTGAAAGAGACCTCTGGGGGAGGGACCCTTTTTTGGTTCGCAGTGAGATCCTGGTGTACAAAAAACAGGGCTCCAGTACTGTGGCAATACAAAACAAGTCAGGGTGTCTAGATTGTGGAACAAAATCCCTCCAGAGGTGGTGCAATCACCTACCCTGGAAATCTTCAAGAAAAGACTGGACAGTCACCTCGCTGGGGTCACCTGACCCCAGTTGTCTTTCCTGCCTAGTGCAGGGGGGCTGGACCCAATTACCTTGTGAGGTCCCTTCCAGCCCCTAACAAACTATGAATCTAAGTAACTAAATAATCCAATTCCCTCTTAAATGGTGGAGACAGGAGAAAGCTCATGTACCCTTTTAAGAGAGGCAGGTGGTGATCTTTAAATCGACTTTGAGCAAGATATATTAACCCAGGCACCAGTGCCACACTAATATAGATATGCTACTTCTGCTACCCAAGCAGGTTCATCCAGAAATAGCACAGCACTTCATTGTGCCTTTTACACTTCAAAAAGTGTAGTCCTTTTGAAAAATCTAGAGTTTCAAGTATGAACCATCATTAGTGACTCATGAGGCTAGAATAAATAGAGGAAATAAAGGTCAAATAACTTAATATGGGAGCCTAGTGACATTCTCCCTGATATATAAAGAAATGAAAAAAGTTAAGTATTGACATTTTAAATTCTTACCAGTTGGCACTAACACCTCACTAAGATAGTAGCTCACGCAAGCTTTTGTCACATCAAGAGCCCAGAGAATTGGAAGAACTAACTAGTTCAATATTAGATGGCACGGACAGTGTTTTCCGAGACCATTCCTCAGACTTTTGTCCAGTGCATGCTTAAGTGCTTCCTATTAAACCTACTGTAGTGTTTTACCACCCTGGCTATTAGAGGCTTTCTTAAAATCCAACTTCAGTAATCTTTGCTGCGAGTTCTGCCAATTCTTTTTATCCTTTCCCCAGCAAGCTCAGAGAAGGACTGATCACAACTGTCCATCTATGTATTGGAGGATTTAGGGCATATCATGGTTTTTCCCTAAGGGGAAAAAGACAAAAGAAATTAAACAAAACCCAAAAAACTTTCAACTTTGTCTCTCAAATCAGTATTTGATACAACTCCTATTCCTCTTGATGCCCACAGAATTCCAAGTTTTCTACAGACTTCTTTAAATGTGGTGCCAAAAACTGGCCACAGGAACTGCAGTTATACCTCCTGTCTTGCACAAGATGCTCCTGTCAATAATTCCACAAAACTAAGTTCGTTCTGTTAACTAAACAAACAAAACAAAAATACCTCACATGCTGACTTCCCAAATTGTGTGACCCACTACAAAACACATTCCTCCCCACAATCCCCCTAATTTTCCTGAGATAATGCTATCAGGCAGTTAATTCTAATTTTGTGTCTGAGCATTTGATTGCTGTAGAAATCGGTTTTACTGACTTTCATCTCAGACCATCTCCCCAAAATGATCTTGACAAATGCTGAAGTCCTCCAGAGGGCTTACAGCAAACCCTATCCCACCCCCAAGTTTCATGTCATCTACAATATTTAAGAGTACTTTATTACATCATTTAAGTAATTACCAAAAACACTGACTGCAGCTTGGGCCCAGGACAGATTGTTACAGGACTCCACTTGAGAAGTCTTCCCAGTAGGTACTCTTCAAGAAAGATTTCTTAGCCTGTTGTTCACTCATCTGATAATTGTTTAGCCTATACTTCCTTATCTTATATTTAAAAATGCAATGTGGGAGAACAACAAAAGCCTTACAAAACAGTCAGAGTATATCATACTGTTCCCCTACTCTGACATTTACTAGGCCATTTATTCTGTTAAAATGGAAGTTTGATTGAAAAACAGATTCTTTAACAGAAATTTACAGCAGGCGGTTTGCACTCTCTCCTTCTAGGTATACTGATTGTTTAGTAATCGGCTCCAGAACCTGCCTGAGAAAAGGAGTTAAATGGACTAATTTCATTCCACAGATCTTCCCTTCTGTTTTGTTTTTTTGTTGGGTGTTTTTTTTTTTTTTTTTGGGGGGGGGGGGGGGGGGGTCTGTCCCCCCCCCGCGAGACAGATTTGCTTGGCCTTCTCCAGTTAACCAGGACATCTCTTATCCTTTTATTTCTCAGAAGAACCACTAATGGTTCTGATATAACTCTGCTAGTTATTTCCTTAAAGTATGCTAGAATGAATTCTTGTGCTCTTCCTGGCAGCTGGAGTAGTTTAACAAGTCAAAGCTGATATTAAATGAGAATCAGAAGCAGCATGAGGGGAAAACTTAAGCCAGATCAGGGTCTCAATGTTATTAAAAACTTTATTTCCTTATGTAACTCTGCATTGGTTTGTGGAACAGTAGGCCCATTAAAACTTCTGTTTATCCTAAACAAATTTTACATGTGCCAGAAAACAGTTTCCAGCCTAAGTAAGCTACCCCAACAACATTTTACAGCTTACCATAAAACATAAAAGTAGCTGCTGGTGTTAGAATATGGTACGTTTTATGGTAAGCTGTAAAATGTTGTTGGGGTAGCTTACTTGTGCCAGAAAACAGTTTCCAGCCTATGTAAAATTTGTTTTTTTCCCCCCCATACCTAAAAGCCAATACAGGCTCAAGGTGGGTGTGGGTTATATCTGTCAAATGCCTTAAGCTGTGGCTCCACATAAGGAACTTGACAGATGTACCATATTTACTTGCACACCACACACACCTTCCCTGCCTCCTCCCCAAATGCAGCTGCCAAGCTGGCTGCTGTTTATCTGGCTTAGCAAGCAGAAGGGGCAAGAGTTCTGTGTTCACCTTTTTACAGCCATAGACATTAGCTGAGCACTACCTTGTCTCTCAAGCAGCAAGGGAACTGCATCTTAATAATCCCTGTGGTATGGGAACAACACTGTGTTACTTGTTTTTCTTTATATAAGCTCCTGTAAATAGTCTTGCTCGTGCCCTTGCAAGGGTCGAGACGTAACCTTGTATGACACAATAAGTACTCCTTGAACTTCTTGCCGTCTCTCCCAGACTGTCTCCTGGGAGGACACACTTCCTGGACAATGCCTCCAGGAGGACTTACTCCATGTCATAATGGTTAGCTACAATTCGAGAGAGAGAGAGAAAAAAAAAAACCCCCACCCGACCCCTCCACACCTTTTTCTACATTCTGCTTTCCAAAAAAAAGGAGAGGTTCATGCTCTATTTGGTAGCATGCATGTGAGAAAAAATGATATTTTGTAAAATACTTTCATCTTAGAACACAATGCCTAGTCCCTGGCGGCTAAAATGCATCTTAATATCCTTGTTTGTTAATATGAATGGCTTGTGGTGTGTGTCACTAGTTTGATGCTGGAATTTCTTGCAAATCCCACTTGTTTAATTTTGTTTTTACTAGTGAGGTGTAAGCTATTTATATTGAACTTCCAAACATCTCCATAAGTGGATAAATACCCTAATGAAACTAGAGCAGGAACAGCTGAATCCTGCCCCATGCATACAACCACAATGACACAATAAGAGCTCCTATTTTTTTCAAGCCTTGGAGAATATCACCTTTTTTTTCTAACTAGGAATAAGAACCTTAAACCTTAAAAGTGCTTCCAGTTCTATGGAAGAATTGGGCAAAATAAAATCTAGGTGAGATTTTGTTCAAAGTCTTTAAGGGTACTTCAGAAGGTACTTTTCATTTTAACACGGACTTTACCCTTACACATAGTCAACAGGAAGAATCTCTTTCTAATTAATGTGCTAAACCAGATATATGAAACTATTAATTAACATTGCTTTTGGACACAAGTTTCACAAGACAATGCAACCAAGAAGGTACATGCCTCAAGTTACCATATTTTGACACACACTTCTAAATTTCCTTTTTGCCTTCTGCTTTAGATGACAAATCTGTCCCGTGCTCTCCCTTGACATATCTATCTCTTTGGAATGTGTAGACTTGAAAGAGGGGATAGGAGCATGCTTGTTAATACAGATGGATTTCTTCCAAGCCTCTGTACCCCTGGTTAAAGGAACAATTATATTACATTTTCTTTCTGGAATGAAGTGTCCATAACTTTGTAAGAATCGGTTATTTCCCAATAAGTACCTAAAAATTTCAACTTTGGTCCTCATTACGGAAGATACAGAATAAACCTATGTATTAGAATTGCATTAAGGTTTTTTGCAGTTCAAAATTCAGTAATGTGCTCCTTATACTCAAGTAGTCTCAAGAATATGACTGAACAGGGTGAAAAGTTGAAACTAAAGTACTCTTAATACTGGTTAAAAATAGGTTTTCTGACACTAAGTTGTGACAACAGAAGTAACAATCACAGTCACCAACACTGAACAAGGGTCTTTATTATAATAAAAAAAAGTATTCCCCCTAAAGTTCTTCCATTCCTGTCTGATTCAGGGTAAAGCTTCTCCCTGGCGTTCTGCTATGAAGTTAGAGATAGTACACATCACAAAACAGTCAAGTTCCCTTTAGGAATTCTGAGCTCAAAATTAAAATAAAAAAAAGTTAACTACCCATCAAGGGGCAGCCACTGTCTTTCACTTTATACTTAAGTAAGCTACAACACAGTATCTGTCTTGTAGAAAAGCATGTTGATATATAGAGCTGGATGCAAGAATCTTGCTTCAGGAAGAGGAGGTGTTGGGATGGATGTACCCTGGCTCTCCATACATTATATTTCTATCTTGTTAACCAAGGCAGTCACCTCTTCTACTTCTGTTATCAAAGCAAGATGCAAAGCCACCAGCAGATTATTAGAATACTGAGACTGTAAAAGCAATCCGGGATATTAACTCGTTTCCAACTTTCCATTTTCCACTTCCTGGTTCAGAAATAAAAAGGTTAAAAGTGCACTGTTGGAGGCAAACAGTTGTGTGTTAAGAATTTTTCAGTAGAGTACCTGTCTTCACCACCACCCACTTAAACTATAATTAAGTCACCCACAGTAGCACTTGTGATTAGTTGCAAAAATCTCCAAGTCAGTACACACTAGAACATAACAATCCAGTTTTAGACAACAAAAAGAAGCTTTTACATTGGAATATATCATGTTGTGTCAGGAGGCTGGCACTGTCCAGCAGCATCTACAAAGACGTACACCACCACCCAAAAAATCATGCTCAAATACAAGCAAGGTTCACATGTAAATAAAATTTGAAAGCCAGCAAGGAAGTATTAGAAGTATAAAAGAAATATACATTATAAAAATAAATGTATTCGGCAGTCTACTTGACAAGGCTACCAAGAGTACTGGAGATAATTAGAAAAACAAAAAGTAGGGTAAATGGGATTTTAAAAGATGCACCCATAGGCCGTGTTCAGATAAGCACAGTCATGCAGGGGTTGCAGACGTGTCTGCGGTGCCACATATTCAGCTGCTCTCCATGCTGCAAGGTAACAGTGTAGTGGACATTTTGACTCCTGGATATCTAGGGGCCAGAAAAAGTGGAACGGCACACACGTGGACAGTGCGTGGTGCTCAAAACTGGAGCCTGGCCAGCTGGAGCCACACTCTGGCTGCTGGCCACACTCCAAGGGGCAGGACAGCTGCTGCTACAGACCTAGGAACCCCCAGGAGCCCAGGTAAGGCTGCTGGAACCAGCCCAGTGCCCTACCCCACCCAGGATAACCTCCCGGGTAACCTCCCCTACCCCACCCAGGATAACCTGCCACACACCAGACAGCACGTGCCACAGGTATTCCCCGAGGACAATTAGCAGCAGCACAAGGTGTCCCGCTGATAGTTGTCCCTGGGGTACCAAAGATTCACACTTGTGTGGACGCAGCCATATAGGCCAGTTTTAGTCCCCTCAAAAAAGTTCTTCCCTTTGTGCTTTAATTAACCTGTGGGGACCTACGCAATCTTGCGCTACACATTAGAGATACTGCACTTTACAAGACAAAACTTTTAGACCATAGGTTCACTTAGCTGATAGGACTAGGGTTACGAAAACCAGTTTGCAACAACTCTGTGGCTGTATAATTACAAAAGGAACTTGCTAGTGGCCCAGCATGTGACATGCCTTCCTAAAGAAACTCTTGTACATACAGTACTGCACCCATTATGCAGCCCTCTTGCTAAATAGTTTTTCCTGTTGCCTCAAATACAAAGATGCATTTTTAAGAAACAAAGTGGCCAAACATCTAATTTGAATCAAGGTAACCCCCACCCCCCCCAGTCACAAAATATTTTTTTTTCTGACACTGCAGACAAAAAAACCTTCACTTGCTGGAAAAAATACTCCATACAACTAATATCAGTCACTAGCCCCCTTTTAAAGGGGTCAACTAACTGAAATCTACAGTTTCACTTCTCCATCTGCTGGGGATAAAGAAGAAAACCCTTTTATTAACTAGTCAGAATGGAATTACTATTATTTTGGGAGTCTGCAAACAAATGGGATTGTGATACTTAAGTCAGATAATTAGAACCTCTCGTGAGTAGAGACCAATTCAAATCATAGTTCTGTGGAAATCATGAAAGTGGGCAATTTATTATTAAAAATAAAAAGTGCTGGCTCCCCACTGGGAGCCAGCAGTCCTCCCAGCTGTGCAGCCTGGCACAAAAAGGGGCTACCAGGCATGAGTGAGCTGTCTTTCCTGCCCCTCACCACTGACTGGTTGAGGGCTGCCTGTCATGTGACCCCGCCCCACCCTAATCAGCAGAGCCATATGATAGATAGCCCTTAGCCAACCAGCAACAAAGGGCGGGCTGTATGACAGACAGCCCTCTCCACCAAATCAGTGGCAGAAGGCAGGGCCCCTTGGCCAGAACTGGGGAAGGGGAGGAAGCAACCCACCACAATAAGCCCAAGAAGTGGCAGCCAGCCCTGCAGTCTGCCTGCAAAATTGGCCAGCCGCTGCCTTGAGTTGGATAGACCCCTATTCATGAGGCTACATTTTACAGTAGCTCAAATGCTTCAAGTTAGATTTTTTTTTCCTTCTTCTTCCAATCTTTTCAGCCTAAGTACCAGCTACAGTGCTGCTGTAAGCCACACAGAAAGTAACTCTACTTTTTGGTCCTAGAGAAGTAGACAACTTGGAGAGTGTGTGCGCTACACATGTATATATACATCCACACCAACCCACCCACAACTGAAAGTAACTCTACTTTTTGGTACTAGAGAAGTAGACAACTTGGAGGGAGAGGGAAAGGGAGAGGGAGAGGGAGAATGTGTGTGTGACACATGTATATATACATCCACACCAGCCCACCCACAACTGTTTTAGCATCACAAATATAAAGACATCATACCTTCCTCCTACTGCGTCGTCTTGTGGTTGGGCCCCGGCAGTGTTCCTCTGTGAACGTCGCAGTGACCCCCCTGGATTGTTATTAGGCCGGTTGGACATTGGCACCTCTCTCCTGAAGGGACATACCCTTTCTAGACACTACCATTCACTGGGGGGGGGAAAAAAAAAAGTTCAGATGAAACCAAAAATAGCACCTTCATTAAATAAGCAAGAAGAGACCCTTTATGGAAAAAAAAAAAAAAAAAAAGTCTTCAATTTCAGGTTAACTACTACTACTCAAAAGAAAACAGTAACATCATAAGTGAGGACACTGAGCAAAAACTTCTTAATTAGCATAGCTGCTACTTGTATCCTATAACGAACAATCATTTTTCAGCGATGTTTTCACATAAAACAAGTGCGACTTAGAACTCAGTGTCTGTAGATATCCTATGGATAAACAAACCGACTTTAAAACAGCAACTTGAGACAGCAACTATCATGAACCAATGGTGTTGGTGAACATGGTAAACTTTACAGAGGCAGGCAGCACACTTGTACTTCAGCCAATTCTTAAGAAGTAGTGCATAAGATTAACGTGGGAAGACTGTTTACAATATAGTAGTTAAAATTAGATTTTTTGGTAGTCATATTTATGCAACTTCTACATACATAAAAAGTGAATTTATATACGGAATTGGTCTTGTGTCCTGAATAATCTGTGAACCAGAAATCCCAATTCAGAGTTTTTTCAGTTTGGGGAAGTATAAAAACCTGAGAAAAATTAATAAAGCTTATAATAAAGTCAAGCAGCATGGGCACATAATGATTTAAACCATTCAGTCTTGGAAAGGTTAAAAATGTCTATAAGAATGCTGTAAGCTTTCAAAGCACCTTTTTGCCAGCAACCTTTAAGGGGCAGGGGGGGAAAGACGACAACATCCTACAATGTCCTTGAAGAGAAGAGAAAGGCATTTCAAAGCTTCATGCTTGCTTACTTCCTAAGCAAAGGAAGGAAAAACTACTCTACACTGTGCCAAACTAGGCTATTTTGCATTGGCAATTTTACAGCAACTGAACTGTCGCCAGCAAACCTTACTTATGGACTCCAGCCTCAATATTAAAACCTATGTGTGCGCGCGCGCGCGCGCACACACACACACACACACACACTGTAGGTGCTAATTTCAACAAGGGGGAAAAAAAAAATTATATTCTACATGAAACTAGAAAGAGTGGAAATAAACTGGAAAAGGTCCAAGGAGCCAGAGTTTTGAACTGCTGCTTGCCTATATTATCAGCTGTAAATGGCCTCCTAACGCCTGTTCATTTGTTTTGGTAAGCTTCTTAGCTTTGAAGTAAGAGCTCAGAAGTATAATTCTGAACTTAAAAAAAGAGCCACTGAAGTTACTCTGAAGAGCAGATGTTTTCATATGTCGCGACAGCCCTCACCCTTTGCCCAAAAGATTCTCTGTACTGAGATAGGCAATTATTTGGGCTGGAGAACCACCTACAGTTTTGGGAAGCTGTTGAGGGCAAGGGGAAGGGAAGTGCTGACACCGCAAGGCAGGGGAATTGATCCTTTGGCCCATCCTGTCTACACTACTGCTCCTGGATGTGGGAAGCAGACTGCAGCTCTGCCCCAGGCCCTGGCCTCATGCTGTCACCGCCTCACAACCCCAGCTCCAGCCCCACCTGTTCCACTCTGCTCCACTCCCAGATGCCACTCCCTGCCCACCCGCAGCCTCGTTCCATCTACTCAGCCAAGTGCTTCCTGCCTGCGGGAGTCCTGAGTCGGTCTCCATGAAGGCCTCCACCTGCTGGGTCCACTGGTGGGTGCAGGGTGGACAGGTGTGGAGAGCAAGTCTGGTAGCAGTGATGACGCTGGCAACAGCAGCTGGAACAAGACGGCCAACAGGGCTGCCAAGAAGCCAACTCTGGCTGCCACACCGCCCCAGCCCCTTGGGCATCTGGCAGTGGCAAGACCAGCCATTACATCCCATGACCCCAGCTACTCTCCTATGCCTGGGCTGGGTGGGGCTGAGGGACCCACTGCAGGCTGGACTTAAAAAAAAAGTCACTCTGCAGGCCAGATCGGCCCATGGGCTTCATTTTATCTCCCCATTCTATACGCTGGACAGTTCTCCTCACAACTCAATGTTTTTGTGATCTTTATACTTCCATTATGATTATAGTGAAACAGAGATACAAGAAAAACTGATTACTAAGCCATCTTGGCTGTTAGTATTGCTTCAGCCTACTGAAATACAATTCTAATCCTTCACTCCTACCATTCTAAATAAGTTAGGCCTTCAACTCTTGTCTTATTTCCCTTGCAAAATTTAAGACACTATCAACACCTGAGAAGATATAGGTATGGTTTGTTCCAGCTTCAGTTATGTAAGGGTATTTGTGGAATTACTTTCTGGAAAGGAGTAGCATCAACCCAGGACTGAGTTGGCACCCATTTCCCAGAAATTAACACTGGGCCAAGACTCCTGGAATAAGCGTTTGTCCTGAAAGTTGCTTTCATTCCAACAATCATCCAGGACTGGTGAGAAACAGCTGTATCTCAAATGTATACTCTAAATCAGTCACTAGTTTCTTCTTCTCAGGCCAGTCAATTAGAATTTTGTGACTGCTAGCTTTGAAGGGCAACACTGGAGTCAGAAGACAACAATGATGCAGGTATAAACTATTGTATGTACAGGAGCTTTCAGTACTGCTTGGAGAACCAAGCTCACTTGGCCCTCCATGTTAGAGCCTCACACTGAAAAATAAAATAATTTTGAGTTTTGGACATGCAAAAAAATTTTCTTCACGTGACAAACTGTATACAAGGGGAAGAACATTGTTCTGCAAGTGCCATGAATTGTTATTCAACACCATGCAGGGGAGCCCCGTTCTATATAGTACACCTGAATGGCAGCTAATTTCTTCGTCAAACATCTGCCCAAATCCAAAAATAAAAAAAATAAATAAATAAATAAAGCCAAGAAAATTCTTTAATAAAATTTTTTTAAAAAACCCCACCACACACTGCTGCTCATACTTCAGCCTAGTTTGAGACAGGCACTTGCAATGCAATTAATATGTGCACCGATTGTTTTCACTGCACAGTTCATTTTTTACAGCTCTAATAAAAAATAAGGTATTATCAACAACACTACCTCAAAATTGGCGACGCTTGGTGATCAGTTGCCAATTATCCAGCATAGTATACTGGTCTTAAATAGAACATTTGAATTTGCAATAAGGCTTCAGTATCCATTTTAAATAGTCATTTATTGCCAGTTTTTCCACAGACTCAAGAACTAATTTCAGCATCAAGATAGTCAAACGCTATTTTGACTTTAGCTAGGTACAGTCTAACAGCCCCTGGTTACATTAAAGACTACCCTTTGCTCATGTGCTTTTACTCCTAGATAGGATGTCTGGTCTGTTATGTATCCTCGTAGTCAAATACTATTGGATTGAAGTGCAAGAACCACCACATCAATTAAGCTAATTTACGAAGTACATATGTAAAATTGTTCATTTAGCTTAAGTATTCAGCAACCGTGCGTGCTGAAGAAGGGGATCTATTTACTTGAAACCAAAATAGGGAAAAGGATGTGGAAGACTTCTGCTGATGTCATAGTATCTTGTATTAACACACATCTCCAAGGGAGGGGAAGGAACCCCACAGCATAGAAAAAAAAGCACGTAGCACTAGTGCCATAGAGAAATTGATGCACATAAAAACAATTGGATCTGTGGTGTCCAGAATAATATGGTTACTTGCTTGCAAAAGGTAGCTGATCTCACAAGACATGTAGACAGACTTCTAGGGAGGAGTCTACAGTCATAGTCCATGTGGGTACTAAAAGCCTAGGGACGCATACAAAAGAAATCCTGGAGGCTCAAGTTTGGGCTAAGCAGGTGATTTGAAGTCAGGACCTCTATGTTAGCATTCCCTGAAATGCTTCCATTTCCATATGCCGAGCCAGCTAGACAGAGCTACAATCTGAAATTAAATGGACAAGATAGTGGAGGGCAGGGGTCAGCATGTTTGGGCAGAGTGCCTAAAACACCCACAGCCTCAATTTGTAAGACATTAGCATACAGGGGTGGTGGTGGGAGAGCTGCGAGGGAATGAACTAGAATGAAGATAGTGACAAAAATAAGGATTCCAGAGAGAAACAGTGGAAAGATGATCTCAGTGGGATCCTTTGACACCAGAATGCAAACTATACAAGAATGACAGAATAACATACCTCTGGAGGAGTGTCACTATGTTAAAAGACAGTATAAACAAGAACAGAAGAACCTTAAAATTAAAAAAAGAAAAAAAGTACCATAGAATATGTGGGTAGAAATTCTGTGCTTGAATAAAAACAAAAAAATCCAAAAAAACCCCCCACAGTACTAGGATTTACTATTTACCACCTGAACAGGAAGGCAAAGATGGCCATGCTTTGCTAAGGGAGATATTTGAGAAGCTGCACAGTGGAACATGCAATGGTGGCAGACTGGGTAAATACCTCATTAGAGTGAGATGCAGAGATACTGCTTTCTAGAACAACTTATCTTAGAAGTCACAAAAGAAAAACAGTTCTTAAAGACAAAAACAAACAAACAAACAAAAAAACAAACTCTGATTAATACTCAAGACCTGGTATAAGAGCTATCTATAAGTGAACTACTGTAATAGTGATCACAATATAAATCAAAGTTAACATCTTGGTGGGAGTATTGAAGCCAAAAAATCCACTGCACTGATATTTAAAACTTCAGAAAGTGAAAATTGGAATCTTAGAAAGACTTTCTTTTAAAGTCATGAAAAAATGAAAGAGTAGGGGTGCGCTGATAAATATTTTCTTGGTCAGTACTGATAGCCAATTATTAATTCAGCCACATTGACCAATACCAAATCTGATAACTGATTTACAGGAATGCAGCCGGGCAGTGTGAAAAGCAGCTCCTTGCAGATAAGTCTGTAAAACAGAAGGGGCATGGGTGGGGAGGGAAGGTGGGCTGCAGATGGAGGCCCCCCCACAGTGAGAGAGGCAGGAGGAAGGGGTCGGGGCAGGAGGTCCTACCCAGCCAGGGCAGCGAATGGGATCTTCAGGACAGGGAGTGGGGCACAGCTGCAGGTGGCTCATCCAGGGGACCAGCATCTCGGCACTTAAAAATGGCGTCAGGGACATGAACTAAAGCTTGGTCGCACGAGCTTTAGTTCAAGAGTTGTCACCACCATTTAAGATCATGGGCACCCCCCCCCCCCCCCCGGGGGCATGCACACATACAGCCGCCTCCCCCCCAAAAAATGTTCTCCCTCTGTTGCCTATGCCCCCCCATGCCCCTTCCCCTCCACAGACTTCCCTGCAGGGCACTGCTCTCCACATTGCCCAGCTGCATTCCTGGCCATGTGCATGCATGTACATGGTGTCCAGAGACCCTGGCCAGAAAGCATATTTTATTTAACTAGTGAAGATTATCAGCGTCACTGACCAAAAAAAGCCACTAGCAGCAATAATGCTAATTTTCCTTTTATAAGTGCCAATCCAATACATAATAATCAGTGTACCACTAGAAAAAAGGCCATTAGGAAGCCTGGAAGCCATTTAAAAACCACTATTAGAGGCTCAAGAGGGGAATTTTTTTTTTTTTATTTATTTATTTTAAGTATACTGCAAATCCAAAAGCATGCCCAAGTGGTCCAATAAAGACCCTGATTGGTTTTAAAGCAGATCTAAGATAACTATCAAAAGCCAAAAGGTATCATTAAAATACTTATTAAAACTGAAAAAAACAAAACGAAATGCACACTGGAGAGTACACCAAAATTAAGGGAAAAAAAAAACAAAAAAAAAACAAGAAATTGAACAAATTCTGGGAGGTCAAGCATGAAAGCATAAGGGAAATCAAAGAACAATAAGGAGCACTTTGAAACATATGCTAAACTTTAAAGCAAGGTTTAAGGGGGAAAAAAATAGAACCAGAAAGCTAGCCAAATAATTGGTAGGACCCAAGATTAGATGACCAAGATGTAAAAGTGCACCTGAGGATAAAAGGGCCACAGCTGAGAATTTAAATGAATTCTTTGCATCAGCATTTACTGCAGAGTATATTGGGGGGCAAATTAAACTGCTGTGATAAGGTTGTTTTTTTTGTTTTTTTTTAGAGCAAATTGATCAATTAAACATTAATAAAAAATCACAAGGATCAGATGATATTCACCTGAAAGTTCTAAAGAAACAGAATGCCCATCCTCAAAATGGGTTCCAGAGGCAATCTTGGGAACTACAGACTGGTGGGTCTCACTTCTATTCTTGGAAAATTGCTAGAATTTATAGTAAAGAATAAAAATCAGCAGTCATATGGGTTAATATAAATATGCCAAGGAAGAGTCAGCATGGCTTTCATATAGACAAAGCTTGTCTCAATCTGCTGGAGTTCTTTGAGGGTATTAAACAAGCACATGAACAAGGGGGAAATTCAGCTGACTTAACACGTTTCAATTTTCCAAAACTTTTAGCAAGGTCCCTTATCAAAGGTTCAAAAATAAAATATAATAAAAATAATAATAATAATAATAAAGTCTGAATTGCCACTCCAAAGGATTGGAGGGAAGGTTTTTTGGTGGTTCACAAGCTGGTCAAAAGATAAAGGGGAAACAAATGGCCGCTTTTTCGAGATTGGCAAGAGACAACAGCTGAGTTCTACAAGGATCCATAATGGGCCTGGCTTTGTTCAATATTTTCATAAGTGACTTGAAGATTTCACTGTGCACTCACTTTTTTTCCAAGTTTGCAGATGAACCTACATTTCAGGTAGTCAAATCCCTAGCTGTGGGTGAGAAGCTGCAGAAACATCTCACAAAACTCAAGTGACAGAAGCTTCAAACGCAGAGTAATACACACAGGGAAAAATAACCGGAAATATAGGTATACAATGCTGGATGCTGAATTAGCTATTACAACTCAGGAAAGACAGCTTGTAGAAAGTTCTGTATAAACATCAGCTCAATGTACAGCAGCAATGAAAAAGAACCAATAAAAAGTTTAGGCATTATTAGGAGCCTCCACCCACATATTAAATAATGTGTAAAATTCTCATCTTCACACCTTGAGAAAGGTGCAACAGAATTAGAAAAGGTACAGAGAAGGGCAACTAAAATGGTAAGGAATATAGAAAAAGACTAAGACTCTTCAGTTTAGAAAGAAGAAAAACTGCAGGGGGCAGGGGGAATACGATAAGAGATCCATACAATAATGAAAAGCATGAATAAAGTGAACAGGGAATTGTTATTCACCAGTCCCAGAATACAAGCTAGGGGGCATGCACTAGGGGTGCACTGATAGAGATTTTCTTGGCTGATACTGATAGCTGATTTTTATGCCTAGTGAATAATCAGCTGATACCAATCTAATAACTGATTTACAGGAGCACAGGCCAGCAGCATGCAGAGCAGCGCCCTGCAGGTAAATCTGTGGAGAGTAAGGGTCACAGGGGAGAGAAGATGCATATGGGGTACAGATCAAGGGCCCCACAGTGAGGGAGGGGGTGGGGCAGGGGCAAGGTCTGGAGGCGCTGCTCAGCCAGGACAGTGAATGGGATGCTGGGGCAGGGAGCAGGATGGAGCCCTGGCTCATCAAGGGAACAGTGTCCCAGTGCTTAAAAATGGCAGTGGTGGCACTTGAACTAAAGCTCGTCAAATGAGCTTTAGTTAAAAGCACTGCCGCCACCATTTAAGTGTACAGATGCTTTTAGGAGCAGAGCTAAGTGGGCTGCCTACTGTGCACTCAGGGCTGTCCACCCTGCTGCCTTTTGCCCCAGGAGCCACATGCTGGTTGTGCACTGTCTCCAGCCCACCTGATAGTGAGAGGCACAACTCACCACTCCCACTGCCACCAGGACCTCTAGCATTCACTGAAATTAACAGTGAAGATGTGCTTAAAACAAGCGAGAGAAACTACTTTTTAAAACGCAATGCAGTTTGTGTGACACTCATTGCTACAAGGTTATAGGAACAGATAACATAACCAGGTTAAAAGGGACAAATTCAAGGATGAGATCCACTGAGACCTGCTGAATAGGTCAGGGATTGTTCTCCAACAGTCCTAAAGCAATGACAGTAGATGCGAGGAAGGACATGCCAGGGAATGGATTACAGTAGACATGCCCTGTACATGCACTCTCCCTCCAATGCAGCTACGACTTTCAGTTCCATGATGGCAACCAGGGGGCAAGGCACCTGTCAAGGGGCAAGGCTAACCTTGGGGGCCCTCAACACCTCACCAAAACTCGTTAAGCAGCCCTCCAGCTGAACTAATGGCCTACCTCCGCATAAGGGGCTAGATAGACCATTCATCTAGCCCTGCATAGTATCTTATTGCTTAGTTAAGGTTCACCAACTTCAAGAAACTTTAAATGCACTCTGTGTCAAACTGTAAAAGGTCTAGTTTACCTTCTAGGAAAGGGCATGCTAAGCCACAAATCTGTCCCTCCTCCTGAGCAGGTGGATGCCAAAAATGGGTGGTAGATCCTGGGGTCCCAAAAAGTGATCTTCACCATAAAAAGGTTGTAAACCACTGGGATAAAGCAAACAGCTTTTTCTTTCACTTCTCTATTAAAACGCCCAAATATTTCAACTGGTTTAAAGATTTACACTAAGCTGAAGTCAGAAAATCTGAATTTAATAAATCAAGACCTAAAATCTTTTGTTTAGAAAAACAACAACAATAATTAAGTAGTAGGAAGTGAACCTGCCAAAGATGGATTAATACACTGCATGCTAGTCAAATCTTTGGAGGTGAAGTTTTATAAATACAGCACAAGAGGCCATGTACCATACCAGAGATAGCCAAGCGGCACCTCATGAGCCACATGCAGCTCCCACACAGTTTTAGTAGTTAAAAATCATGTACTTACCCCCTCATTGTTCATTTGTTATTTTCTATTTTTGATTTTCTTTAGTTTAAATAACCAGTAATAAAGCAGGAACAAATTACTGTTTGCAACAGTGAGAGGCAGGGAGGAAAGAAGGGGGAAGGGAAGCTGTACATAGATCACTGGCTCTGGGGCATGCACTTCTTGTAATTGTGTCCTGAAGTTTCTGCTGCATCAAGATTTTGGTTTGTGCCTAGAAGTATCAGGAAATCTGGCCACCCCATACTATATTAAAAAGACAGATTGTTTGGAGAACCAAGAAGCTTTGTTTCTGTGTACAAGAAGCTGACAAAGTCATCACATGCTTTGGGAGTCAGGTTCTGACTCCAGGAGGCATCACCACACACCCCACCAGACCTTCCACTAAGCCTACTCCAAATAATTCTGTACTCCAATTTTATTGCATTTTCCTACCAAAGTTCTGATGGGCTTGGTTGTAAAATTATGAACTTGGTGGACTCCTTATCTGCCTGGTGACTATCAGTCATTGCTTATGGATGATTTTGGGTACTTCAAGAAAAATGACCTTACTCCATCCATCTCCTTCCACACAAAGATACAAAAACGAACCCATTTAACTTTACAACTGCCTCCCTCCTTCTCTAAACAAAAACAGTGTGCATTCTGTACTGCAATAGTTTATACCAGCTGAAATCTGATTGTTCTGTTTTTCAGAGAAAAAACAAACAAACAAAAACAAAAAACCACATGCACAATGAGGGGATAAGGAACAGGAAGAAAGTTATCTAGCAAAAAGGAAAGAGTAGATCCAGCAACCAGAAAGAAGCAATACAAGTATCAAAAGCAGGACTGAACAGAAGTGATAATGTTCTTCAGACCATAACCTCTGAGTCAGTTTCAGTACTTATGAATTGGAAGAAAGAAAGAAAAGAAAAAAAAAGGTGTCATGGCAAGTCGCCTAAAGAAAATAAAAAGAAAGGAAAAAAACACCACCTTTTTCAAGAGTTCTTGTACCACTCAGTTAAAAAGTGATGCAACACATGCAAACGTAAAACCATTGCAAGAGATGCACAGTCTGGTTCTCAATGAAAATATATGAAAAATGCTTCTTGGGAGGCAATGACTAAGAAGGATGCAGCTGAACAAATCTGAATCAAGTGGTTAATAAGCTGCTTTCTGTGCTGTTCTCACAGACCAGGGTGGAATAAAAAAAAATTAAAAAGTCTGATATAAATAAAAATCTGATTTTAAATTTTTTTAAGCATTTTTTTTATTTATTTATTTAATTTTTTTTTGTTAAAATGCTTTTTGAAAGAAAAAAGCCTATATAAAGATATCTTAAATTAAAACAACATTAAAGCTCAAAGATATTATTATGGAATAAGGATTAATAACTTCCAATTATATACTATTTGAAACAATATATTCATGTAACCCTTTTAGAAAAAGTTTTGAAAACAGGCCACAGCAGACCCTGGACTATAGTAGGGGCCCAATCTTACAGGGTTCCCAGAGGATCCTCTATAGATTAGTAAAGATTAAAGAAAACCACTCTACCCAATTGAACTCAGTGCTCAGTCTCTAGAAGATCCTATTAAGGATCTCTGTGATGCTTTATTTCAGTTCTCAAACTGTGGATTTGATCTCCAGAGATAACATCCTTGTTAACAGCAGTAGATAGAGGTGAGAAATAATACCCTCTCTCTGCAAGTATGCTAAGTTTCTAATGTTGACCTGTCTGAAATAGTTGTGTTTAAAAAAAAAAATTAATTCACATTTATAACTAAAATAATTAAAAATACAAAAATACATATGCTTGTTTTGTTAATAATTATTTGTTTGTTGATGAAAAATATTTAAAATACATATGCTTGTTGTTTTAGTTAAATAAAAAACAAATGTTAATGTCTGTTGTTTTTGGTGACAGTTGTTGTTGTCCTCCTAATACAGCACGGCAAAAATACCCCCCCCCCCCCAAATACCCATGATTAATCTAGTGAATTGGAAATAGTTCACCTCCTAATGACTTCACAAGTATCTGCTTCTATTTGCTTTGGTAAATAAAATCACCAAAATAACTCGCTACTTTAAAATATATAATGTGTTTCTTCTAAAAATGAAACCTACATCTATCTCAGAGTTGTGAATAATATGTATTAAGGTTGTATCAAACAAGAATGCACTTTTTGTAGAAAACGATGATTAAAACAGAGGCTTCCTAACCACCGATTTAAAAAATAAATAAATAAATCAATCAATCAAATCTATCAAATCTATCCCGTCATGGACTGACTGCCATGTTTTAATACATAGCGAGGGGTAGATTCACCAAAGCACAAGTTCGACAATTACTTATTAGTTTTAAAAAGTTTGTGTTCAAAGTATGATTGACATGTTAAATAAAGTATTCACCAGTTACTCACTTACTGTTACTGCTAAACCCCCTCAAAAAGTGATTTCTTTTTATTGCTCAATATAACCAGGTGTTTCATTTTAAATGCTTCCCCCCACCTCCATGTTATATTAAAGATAATCCTTATGATTCATTACTACTCCGTAAAATTGGCACTTATAAGAAGTTCTATAAACAAATGGTGCAACTGAACAGTTGCAGAAGGATTTTTAAGCAACACTTAAACCATTGTGTGTTTCAGGGTCTAGTTCTACCCTGCAGGGTTATGATTAGTAATGTCCATCATCTGTAATACCTAAAGCAGGGGTGACCAGCCTGCAGCAGGTGTGCCACAAGTGGCATGGGCAGCCTCTGTGCATGGCAGGCAGCAGATCAGGAAGGGAGCAGGAAATGCTGAAGTCACTTGTACCAAAGTTTCCAAAGACCAGAGTAATTGTCAAACAGTTACACCATCCACCTGATAGTATACTGCCAGGTTAATTCATCCAATCACCTTGACTTACAAGCGACTGTTTCCTTGAGCTGAGAGCCCTAATGATACATGGGCAAGGGACTGGGCTGAGAAAGGAGTTTTGTCAGTTGTAAGATAGTTACAAACTAAGCATGAGTTTAGGCACTCTACAAAGCAAAATGAACCCACATGCTTTGATCCACAAGTATTGTGGCATAGCTACCATTGCAACAGATTAGAAGTTAAAGCAGCCTTATGCTGGTCACTCCCCCCCCCCCCCCCCCCCTACCCCACTCA
>NW_005842794.1:429569-433701 GCF_000455745.1 Alligator sinensis
CCCCCCCCCCCTCTCTGTTTTGGCATATCAAGCAGATTAACACAGGGCTGTGCAATTTAAGTCCCTGGAAGCCCCACACACCATGAATCAAGCCACAAGGCCCTAGGTCATGCGAATACGCCCCTACCCCAACATTCCCATGCTGCACTGTACACCCATACCTCCTCTCCACCACTGCACCAGATGACCCACTCCCCTCCTTCACCACATGGGTCTACAAGCACAACTCTCTTCCCTGTCCCCAGTACAACATGTGGGCACATGAACATGACTCCCTGTGCCACAATATACAGTCTTATGAGTGCCCCCCCCGCCCCTCCCATGATAAACAATGTGCCCATCTCCATCTCTGCACCATGTGGATGTGACTCCGCCAGCCCCAGATGGGCAAATCCCCCTCCCCCCACCCAGGAAGTAGTCCCACACTCACCCTTAGCTCCTTTAGAGGCTTGCCACACTGCCCTACCCCATGGGGCAGAGGCAGGAAGCAAGCATCAGAGGGAAGGGGAGCCCAGAGACTCCATCATCTGCTGTCACAGCCACAGCAATGTGGGGAATGGCAGCTGGGCAAGAAGCCCTGCGTCAATATAATGCCTCATATGTTGTAGTGGCCAAAAGGTGAAAGTTTTTTGTCCCCTATTCAGCTGCCAATGAGAGCTTTCAGTATCTGGAAGACGTGGAAGACAGGTTCAAAACATGAGATAACATTAGCTAGATTTTTCTGCCAAAATTAATCCACTTAATTTTCTTTAGGCTAAATGGATATTGACCACTAATATGAGCAGGGCCATCCAATATCCTCCAAGCTATTGTGTCATGGTAACTGATGACACTAGGAAAAAACACACACACCACCACCACCACAAAAAATCCTGTTCTACAAATCACAAAATTCCTGTGGCCACCTTTCATCCAAATTTTGTACAGAAAGCTCAAGAGCAAAAACAAAAAACCAACAAACAAACAAAGTCACACATACACACCGTTCCTCAAACCATGCAGAGACTTTTTGGAGACAGATACCCTGCCAAATACAGGAAACAGACACTCCGTAATACTGATTGCCATTTGGAATGGATTTGTATTTTCTGCTATCCCTAGAAATGCTAAAGCTTTTAAATACATATGTAATCAACCTTGAAGCACTTAGTTCCATCAGCCCCCCCACTCTGGCCCTCATTAAGGTCACCTGTGCCCATGTTTTATATGGCATATTTTTCATCTTAAATCCTTCTATTCCGATAGTTCACTCATTGCAGATTTCTCGAGCGACTGTGCAATGAAAAATGGTTGTCCATATTTTTGACTATGCAGCAGTATTACAAATGTGTTTTAATTGTAATTTGGTCTGTAAGTAGTGGTGGGATGTTTTAGCTTTTAAAAAGGTGCTGAGAACCTGTTGAAAATGAAGTCACAAAAAATAAGAAAAAAATCCCTTTTCTTGCAAGTTCTAGATCTGTTCCTTTAATGCTCACAAACAACTTAAAAATGGACTACAGGAGCCAGTGAGAGGAGAAGTAGAATAAGATGAGGATGATTGCACTATAGATATCAATTACAGCAATCCATCTATTCCAGCAGTTTTCAGCCTCTGGCCCTTGCTGCATATTGCAGGCCAGATGACAGTCCTACATGGGGTTATGCCAGTCAGATGTGGTACATGAGGCCAAGCCAGCATTTGGGGTGGTGCCAGCCAGATCCAGCATGCAGGATTGCGCCCATTGACTTGATGTGCCAACTTCGTGCTAGATTCAGCCTGTGGACCAACCCTACAGCATTCATCCAGGCTGTGGGACCCAAAGTTTGAGCACCACTGATCTACTACATCCAAATCTTGTAATGGACTTTGTCAGCTGAGGTACAAATACTGAAAAGCTTTCAAAATACTAGTTATAATAACCAAGCATTACACACCACAACTACAAAGAACTGTAATTGCTTATTGAACTCTCTATGGCAGTTGTTCTCAACTAGGAGTGCCAGATCACTTTGGGGTGCCTTGAGATCCTTCCAAGTGTGCCGGGGGTGACAGACGCACCTAACAGTGTTTGCATTAGTTTAGTTTTATAAATCGCATGTAGGTTTTTGCAGAGATTTCAAAAAACAATTTCTAACATTAAAAACAATCCTGTTGCAAAGAACTCAGGAAGACCAAACCAGATCAAAAGATTTCTCCATTGTTTTCCTGTAGTCAAAAATAATGAACTGGAAATTAAGAGATGGCATTTTCTGAGGGGAGCCCTGAGTCTAAAGTGGCTGAGAACTACTGCTCTATGAACTGGCTAAAACTAATTTCAGTAATCCTGCATCATTTACCCTCTTTCATCCCACCCAGAACTAATATATAATAGTCAGCTTTCACATGTTGCACAGGAAGAGTGAGCAGCTCACTTAATTTGCCAACTAAGTATACCCTAGACATGCACCAATACATTGGTCCATATCGTATCAGCATTGATAAAAGGAAAATTGCGGTTATCAGCAATCGGCTTTTTTTGGCTGACGTGGTCAATAATGTTGCTGATGAATGCTACATACACATACAGGGCCACAGCCTGAATGCTGCCAGGAGTACAGCCCAGCAGCTTGGAGACCAGCATCCAGCCAATAATGTCTGGGGAGAGGGTGGGGAAAGAGATGCAAGAGGTGCAGAATGAGGCAGGCCCCCACAGTGAGGGAGTGATGCTAAGGCTGGGCAGGGGCTACGTCTCGTGCCATGCCATGGACAGCTCGTGTGGGGGGGCGGCGGCGGCGGCGGCGGCGCGCGCGCACAGGAGTCAGGGAGAGGGCAGCTTCCGCTGCCATAAGCACGCCAGGGGAGGCATAAAGGGCACATGCCCCCTGGATCTCTGCACGGGAGGCCTGCCCACTGCAGGATCAGGGATGGGGCTGCACCAGGCTCTTCCCAACAGGATGGGGAGGTGGCTGGGCTGGTGCTGCACTGGGAGCGAGTGGGTACTGCAAATTTTGGGGTGGCCGCAGCTGCCCCCTCCCCCCCCCCCCCCCCCCCCCCTCCCCACCCAGTCTCCCTGTCCCAGCACTACCACCAACTGCCTTGAGTACCCTATAAAACAAGTGGCATCCACCTCTACATTTCCTGAAGGTCAGAAGAAAGGCCAGAAAGGTCCCCGAGAGAGGATGAGATAAGCTTTCTGCTCTTGGTTGAACCAGCCCCAGTCCAGCTCAGAATAACTATTACAGTAATTTCTGGCTTTACACCTGTATGTTTCTGCCATGGCTGGCAGTTGTCCTGAAGAGCTGACACATGTTTCTTTTAATAATCAGCAATAGGCACAGAGGTTCAAGCATGCAACAAGGATGAAATATGAAGATTCTGGCTGCTGAGCATAAGTCAAATATAATTTTTCCAAATGCTTATGGCTTGGCCAAAAAAAGCAAGCAGATTTTCTTAGGGACAGCAAAGCCCATATTCCTGACACAAAAGGATGCCCCACGGGCAAGTTTCAAGTCCCTTCTGCAAAACGGAGGCACCAAGTTGGAAGGGGAAGGTGGGGAGGGAATAGCAGGTTTAAAAAAAATAAAATAAAAAAAAATAAAATTAAAAAAAATATCACACAATCGCAACACATTTGCCAAGCTTAACCTCATTCTTACAAATAGCAAGAGAGCATGACAGAGTGTAGCGAGAGAGAGATGCAGCCTAAATTAGACAGTATCTCTGGAAAAATGCAAACAACTCAAGTTTTACAAAGCTAAAAGCAACAGGTAACAGTGCCTACATACTGGGAGGAATAAAGCAACCTTATAGGAAGTGACTAGTAGCAGTACTTAATATAAGCCATACCAAAATGGCTGCACAGCTGGTTGCAACCAAACTACAAGGAGATTTTGCTTGAAATAACTGGCTGTACCTCATCATGCAGTATCCCCTGGTTAAGGTTCACAGCACAACTAGATAGTTCAATCCAGTTACATTTATTGCAAATTTCTCACTTATACTGAAGTGAAACCACCATCAGCAAACATTTACTTTCAACTCCATCTTCTGCAGGGCTGGATTGAGCCACTGTACTAGGGAGAGGGGGCATGATCTGACCTCAACCTGGCTGAGCAGAGGAAAGGGGATGTGGCCCAGCCCCAGGGAAAAGGGGGGAGGGGGGGGAGGAGGAGG
>NW_005842794.1:433711-438300 GCF_000455745.1 Alligator sinensis
ACCTGCCCTGAGGATGGGGACATGGTCCAGCCTCACTGTAAGAAGGGGACACAGCGTGGCCCCAACCTACCTGTACAGAGGGAAGGGGGAGTAACATGACCAGGCCCCAATCTGGCCATGTGGGGGGCTGTGGCCAGGTTGTTATCTGCCCAGCAGGATTTAGGATTTTGGCAGTGGGGGAAGGATGACAGCTGCTCCTCCACCAAATTTCCTGACCCATATGGAATCCTGCAGGCCAAATTCTAAAGCTCTACAGGCCACATTTGGCCCACAGGCCAGAGGTTGAGCAACCTGGCCTAGGAAATGGACTCATCCTAGAAGAAAAAAAGTGACCTAAACTATTAAATATGCCCTTGTCACCTCCCAGTTAGATTATGTGATAATGTACCTAAAGTTGGGGGTAGAAACATTCAAATAGCACACTGAAGCAAGCATCTTCTCAAAAGGAACCCAATTTCAAAACTCCATAATACTCTATAGCTAGAACTCAATTTGTTCTTTCCATTCAGTGGCCTGAGCACAGGACAATTGAAAAGATATAGATTTATATTATTAAAAGCACCAAAATAAAAAAGCTACATGGTTGACTACTCTGCTCTTCAGACACACCACTACAAAGTACGAAGCTCCTCTTGGCCTCCTCAAAGTTGGGAGGATTGAGACCACTGCCATCAAGAAGTGACAGGTGGTGGTGGTTGGAGACTCCTTTCTGCAGGGGATGGAGACATCCATCTGCTGGCCTGACTCATTGTCTTGGGAGGTCTGCTGCTTGCTTGGAGCCTGGATCCAAGATGTCATGGAAGGATTACCAGGACTCATTTGGTAATCCAAATCCCTCTGACTACTATAGCACACTGCTCAACCATACTGGCACCTATGATACTGCTAGGCCAGACCCCAAACAGATCAAAAGTGACCATAGGGCTCTGGATGCAAGGGTGAAGGAGACAGGGCTCAGGTGGTGTGCTCCTCAAATCCTTCTGGGCAAGTAGAAGGACCCAGCTAGGAGTGGGCAAATCCTACAGATCAATGCACAGATGGTGTCGCCAGCAGGGATTTGGATTCTTCGACAATGGGATGTTGTTCCAAGAAGCATTGCTAGGAAGAGACAGGATCCACTGGATGGAGAAGGAAGAGCATTTTCACAGACAGGCTCACTAACCTAGTGAGGAGGGCTTTAAGCTAGGTTTGCTGGGGGATGGAGACCAAAGCCCTGAGGTTAGTGAGGAAGCACAAGCAGAAAGGTGCAACAGGGGAGGCCTTCTCATTCTTCCTGAGAAAGTAGGACAATTGGCTAGCTACCTCAAGTGTCTGTACACAGATGCACAGAGCCTGGGAAACAAGCAGAAAGAACTGGAAGTCCTTGCACAGTCAGAGCTATGACCAAAAAAAGAGGCTTACAAGAAGTGGGAACTCAGACAAGTGACTAGGGAGGAGGATAAGAGTAATGCTCAAGCATTCAGGGATGAAATTAGGAAAGACAAGCACAACCGGAGTTGCAGCTAGCAAGGGATGTGAAGAGCAACTAAAAAGACTTCTACAATTACATCAGCAACTAGAGCAGGGGTCGGCAACTTTGCCATTTTGCTCAGCACACCACAGCCAGCCCCAGCTCTGGGTAGCTGCTGCCAGAGACGGAGCCTGGGCTGCACCCAGAAGGGCTTGCAGCACCCCACCTTCCTGCTGGGAGCAGCCCAGGCTCCCAGCTGGCAGCAGCTACCCTGGAGCCTCCCAGCTGCAGCCAGCCCCGGCTCTAAACAGCTGTGCTGGGCTCCAGGGCCCAGGCATCAGCCCTGTACCAGTGCATACATACACACCTACCTCAGAGCTGGCAGTTGGGGAGGGGCCTGAGGCAGCGCAACCCTGGTCTCTCCCCCTTTCCCGACTGTGCTGCCCTGCTGTCTCCTCAGAGGTGTGTGCAGTCGCCACCAGCACAAAGCTGATGCCAGAGCTGTGGAGCCTGGCACAGCTGTTTGCAGCCTGCCTGCTGCAGCTGCCCAGAGCCCAGGCTGGCTACAAACAGCTGCGCTGGGCTCCAGAGCCCAGACACCAGCTCTGTGCCAAGAGCAGTGGAGAGACCAGGGTTGCGCTGCCTCAGGCCCCTCCCCCACCACCTGCTGCAACATGTGGGTACAGAGCTGATGCTGGGGCTCCAGAGCCTGGCACAGCTGACTGCAGCCTCCCCAGCTCTGGGTAGCTGCTGCCAGCCAGGAGCCCAGGCTGCTCCCAGCAGGCAGCTGGGACGCTGCAAGCCCTGCTGGGGGCAGCCCAGGCTCCAGCAGCTACCTAGAGCCGGGGTAGCTACTGACAGCCACAGATCCCGGGCTGGGGGGCATGGGGCACAAGCAGAGCATCATGCCATGTACCCTTTGCCCTCATTTTATTTTTCTGGTATGCTAGCACTCCAGCACCTTCCAAGGTAGCATTGCGTTTTTTGGCACTCTGGCCAAAAAAATTTGTTTACTCCTGAACTACAGGAAGATCAGTGAAAGTATGGGTCCTCTACTAAATGAGGGAGGCAAGCCAGTGACACGATGCGGAAAAGGCCGAATTCCTCAATGCCTTTTTTACCTCTGTTTTCACAGGCAAGGTCAGCTTCCAGACTAGTGCACCTGGCAGCACAGTCTAGGGAGGAGGTGAGCAGCCAACAGTAGCAAAAGAACAGGTTTGGGACTATTTAGGAAAGTTGGACATGTACATATTCATGGGGCTGGATGCAATCCATCTGAGGGTGCTGATGGAGTTGGCCAATGTGCAATGGCTGCAGAGCCGCTAGCCATTATCTTTGAAAATTCATAGCAATTGGGAGAAGTCCTGGACGATTGGAAAAGGCAAAATATAGTGCTTATTTTAAGGGAAGAAGGAAGATCCAGGGAACTAGAGATGGGTCAGCCTCACCCGAGTCCCAGGGGAAAACAAATAAATCAATCAGAACAGGTCCTCAAGGAATCTATTTCTATACACTTGGAGGAGGTGGTGGTGATTAAGAACAGTCGGCATGGATTCACCAAGGGGAAGTCATTCCTGACCAGCCTGATTGCCTTCTATGATGCAGGGAGAGCAGTGGACACGATCTATACCTTGACTTTAGCAAGGCTTTTGAGACAGTCTCCCACAACAAACTAAAGAAATATGAATTGAATAAATAGACTGTACATAGAAAACTGGCTGGATTGTCAGGCTCAGAGGGTAGTAATCAATGGCTCAATGCGGTATCAAACGGGAGTACCCCAGAGGTCAGTCCTGGGGCCGGTTTTGTTCAATGTCTTCATGAGTGACTCGAAAGATGGCAGAGAGTGCACACTCAGCAAGTTAGCAGATGACATCAAGGTGGGGGAGTAGTGGTTATGCTGAAGCAATTCCTCCCCGGTATTCAGCACTGGCAAGGCAACATCTGGAGTGCTATGTTCAGTTTTGGGTCCAGAAAAGACGTACAAAAATTGGAAAGTCCAGCAGAGGGCAATAAAAATGGTTAGGAGGCTGTGGCACATGTTTTACAGAGAGATGCTGAGGGAACTGGGTTTATTTAGTAAGGGAAAAGAGAAGACTGGGGAGGGAGGGGATTTAATAGCAGCCACCAGTTACCTGAAAGGTGGTTCCAAAAAGGATAAAGCTAAACTGTACTCAGTGGTGGCAGATGACAGAACAAGGAGCAATGGTCTCAAGCTGCAGCAAGGGAAGATTAAGTTAGATATTAGGAAAAACCTCAAGCAGGGTAATAAAAGTGGAACAGGTTACCCAGAGAATTTGTGGAATCTCCCATCCTTGGACATTAATACCTGGCTAGACAGAGGACTGGGTGGGATGATAGAGTTGGGGATGGTCCTGATTTGAGCAAGGGGCTGGACTAGATGACCTCCTGAGGTCTCTTCCAAACTCCCCCCCCCCCCTTTTTTTTTTTTTTTTGTTATTCTATTATATGTAGGAAACCAATTTCTTGGGAGCTGGTCCTATACCATTGAAAAAGTTCCCATAAGGTCCAAAAATGATTAAACCATGTGCCATTCCAAGTGCTAGGTTCACCATTTATCTTGCTCTCATACAAACAAATACTGTATATAAAAGTAACAACCACCCTCCCCCCCCCACTCCTTATGTAAAGCTGAAAACAGCACGTCGCATACAACTCTTGTTATGGAGTGGTTAGCCATAGTGCATTACAAGGCACTCCTGCTGTGACTCTAAGAGGGCATAAAAACGTAAGGAACCAAAACATACAGCATTCTAGAAAAGCGTAAAGTACAAAATTTACCCAAATCCAAGACTATTTCGAATTTAGGACGACCTCCAATAATGAAATTCTAGTCATGGAAAAATGCACAAATTGTTATAATTTTCTAGGTAGAGAACCTAATTATTGGAGGGTCATCTTAAATTCATCCTCCCTCCTCTGAAAAACAAACAGCAGGAAGGGGAGGCAAGCAGCCTTGTCCCTTCCGGCCCTTGCCCCTGGCTGCCCATTCTCCCATACCACTTGGGGTTGGAGCTGGCACCACTATCACCAGACTTGGCCAGGACCAGAGCCAGCAGGTGCTCCATGTCCCCACTTACAGCAAGGCCAGGCTTCAATCTCAGTAAGTGGCAGTTTC
>NW_005842794.1:438331-439916 GCF_000455745.1 Alligator sinensis
GGGGGGGGGGGGGGGAGGAGAAGGGGGAAGACCCCAAGTTGGTTAGGGGACAAGGCACTAGCTACAGCTCCAACTCCAAGCCACATCAGAGCTGGAGTTGCTATCTGCCCCCACATCTTCCCCAAACCACCACCCTGTGCTCAAATCCAAGATGAGGGGCTTCCTTCCCTTCCCCCACTCCCCCATGTTGAATAAAGGAGGAACCTCCTCTTGGATTTGAATATGAATATATATATATATATATATATAAGTACACAGTCCTAAAGCTATTTTTCGTATTCTCTCCTCCTACTGTTTATTTTAAGCCATCAACTAGACTAAATTCATACAGGAAAACTAAAACAGAGGAGAGAGGGACAGTGTGTATTTAATAAGCAACAACATTTTAGGTTGGGAGGGGTGGAAGAAGACAATTTAAAGAAAGTTTCTTCTGACACCATTTTGTTATAACAAAGGCAAGATGGTGTTGATAACATGTGGCTATAAAAACAGCTGAATGTGTAAGTACAAAATCTGAAGTCATATCTACAGTCATGGGACCACCCTACAGATATCTTTATGGAGTTTTGATTTAGAAGTGTAACAGTGATATAGTTGCCAAGAAGAAATACCCAGAAGGCTAAAAGTGACAGACCTAAGAGTGTAAATTTAACCCAATTCTGCCACCTCCTGTAGCAATTAAAATATTCTATCTTTTGACCAGCAGTCATATAGAGCTTGAAGGCCAGATTAATCTCACAAGCTTATTTGCATGACTCTCAGAACAGAGTCAGACTGCTCTGATTTTCTACACACTTGTCAAGAAGTTTCTATCTTCCAAATGGTAACCTTAACATCATGTCAACATTAAACTACACAACTGACAACCATATTAGCAGATTGAATAGGCAAGAGATTAAGTGAAGTCCATGTGGACCAAAACTGTTGCAAAGGAAAATGCAGGAAGAGGACAGGAGACCTACAGGGAATGGGGAAAGAGGCAAGGAAGAGATGGAGGGGCCTTTCAGGAAGCATATTTTTCACCCTAAAGGGAGTGACAGTAAGATGCTAACTGAGTCACTGCATGAACAAGCCATTCTTTCCTTGAATATTACATGCCTCCCACTAGTACCCCTGGACAGCAGCATTATGGAGACACCCCACTCTCACATATGATGTGGGCACAAAGGGCATACTCTTGCTGGGTTACAGTATAACCCTGATACTTCACAAATCCTCCTTTCAAAGAGACTGGAGGGCAGGACTGGGGGTCAGAACAACCTTAAGAAGTAACCTAGGGTACAGAGAGTCATAGGGAAGTTGCACGCAACTGTTGAGCATTCTAGATCAGGGGTTCTCAAACTTTCTTCCTAAGGATGGGCCTGGCTCCCCGGCCCCTGCCCACACAGCCCCAGGTGCAGCAGGCAGGGCTCAGTGGCAGGGAGCCCCAAGTCCTAACTCACCTAAGCAACGGCAGTGCAGCACCTTCCTGCTCACCTCCAGTGCCACCCACAAGATGGAAACTGTGGGGCTGGGACCCACCTCTTCCTCAGAACTGCCTCAGCCCCAGGGGGCCAAGGCAGCTCCTTCCCACACCATGCCAGGT
>NW_005842794.1:439947-453076 GCF_000455745.1 Alligator sinensis
AGACACCCTGAAACCTGCTCACAGGCCCTGCAGGGAGCCACAGACCCCCAGTGGAGAGCCGCTGTTTCAGATGATCAAAGCAGCAACATGCTCTGAAGTCAAAGGCACAAGAAAACAGCTGAGCATCTCTTAATTTGGCAACCCACTGCAAATTGAGCAAGCTGTGAATCACACAGGTACAAATTGATCTTAGTACAACCTTACAACCCTGTTTTAGACCAGTTTCCTCCCAACCTGCACATGCTATTTTTGTTATATAACAAACATGGTTTGCACATATGTTAGTACTGTAGCCATGATGACCCAACAGCTTTGATTTCAAAGGTACTGGCATCTCTCACAAGTAAACCCTTACACATCCTTATGCGTTTTAGTATGCGAGTGTCAATAAGACTAAATTTAAAAGATTTTCCTTGCAGAAAAGAAATGTCTTCTTATTCCCAGGTTTTCCTCACTACCTTCGCCCAACATGACTGAACTATACACCGATACAGAAAACTGGTTGGATACATTTCACGTAAAACCCTTCAAACCATTAAAAAAAGAAAAAAAAAAATTGAACTTCAAGTTGTCTGTATACTCTTTAACGAAAAGCAAGCATACAGAAAGGGAACTTAAAATGTTTGCTGCCAATTTTTAGGTTCAATACATTTGCAGTTGGCAGGTGCAATGAAAAAAAAATCAATTATACCATAAGTGTTTAGCAGCTGAAAATATTCATGTTATTTGCATTAATATAAGGGCTTACTGAGGTTTCTATAAGCTTAGCAGCCCATTTTCACTACTCTTTAGCATGTGAAATGCTAGGTTCTTTTTATATGAAACAAAAATACTGTATACAGACAATTTATTTCGGGTATGACAAGTGCTAAAATTACTTTAAAAAAAAAGGAGAACAAGGTTACCATTTTAGAACTAGTACATTATCATCTTATTAAATATTGATTGTGGAACCGCATCATAAGAGGCAAAATTGAAATGCTAAATATGGAGCCTTACCTTTGACAATTCCCCGATTCAAGTGCTCAGCCACAAAACTAAAGTTCTAACTCTGAAGTCTGCATAGTAGTAATCTCTTTACCTGCAGTTAAAAAAATAAAAATAGGGGAGGGGAGAAGGGAAAAGAGTGACAGAATTATACACTCCAGTGCATTAAAACACTGCCAGTTGGCCAAGTAGCATGAAACTACTCAGCTAGATTCAGTTTGATAAAGCCAACAAGTACTTCTGTGCCCCATGGAAGTTATAATGTCAGACTAATGCTTTTCTGTGAAGGGCAGAGTACACAGCCGTCCTTCAGCAAAGCCTCCATTTCATCTTAAAATTCTATACCTAATTACTCACCATTTGAGTGCTTTGTACTTAATGCGTTTTAATACAATCCCAAACAAGTCACTGCTACTCAATCTTTTGAGGAGCATCCTTGTAAACACAGCTGTCCCAATACACTATGGCCTAATGAAATGCACTAAGCTCCAGTTGATTTCCCCATAGGATAATTTGCCAATGGTTTGATTCACCATTGTTACAATTCCCTACCAGTGTCCTCTCACCCAAACATTTCTTCCTGATAACTGGTCAGTACTGCAGAGTTTGCCACTGTTTACATCCCCCTTGGAGTAATGAATTACCCAGACTTGACTATGCCATGAGGGGCAGTTAAAATTTGTTTAGCACCTATTATCTAGCAATTTTAAGCAGGGGATAACACACGACCCAGACACTTCCAATGTGTGTGTATAAGAGTCAGTGAAACATCAAAATGAGCTCCTATACCCTTACAAAGAGTTATCAGAAAGTACTCTGTACCTTCATACAATGGTGACAGTTTGAGGCCAAAAAACCAATAATCTAACTCACTGACCTGCTTGGAATTCAGTACATTAACCTCAAGGGTGGGCATATGAGCCAACCTGTACAGATTTTAACAAAAGTTCCCCAGGGAATATCTGAAACTTAATGCTTAGACCACCATCTGCTCCAGCAGAGCCTCACAGCATCATTGCTGCAGTAGGTTTCTCTCTGAATGCATTTAAGACACTTCCAGGTCTCAATTCTCCATCTAGAGAAAAAACTTCAATCCTATCTAGGTTGTTTAGAAAGCAAAAGAGCTAGAATAAACCATGCTTCCAATCTGCATATTATAAATGGCTGTTATCTGACAGATTTTAAAAAAACAAAACAAAATAAAACACAACAGGTCAACCCTAATTAAACCTAAGAGCTCCCTAACCAGTTAAATATTAATACACTCCTCTTTCCAAAGTAAGGGACTCACCTGAAGTAACACAGCATGCAGACACAGGAGTTATGACACCTGGTATCATAAAACCTCAAACTTTTGGATTCTGTGCTATAACCTAAACCACTATGTAAATGCTAGCCAGGTAAGTCACTTTGCCTCTGTATTATGAGCACAGGGGACCCAATGCCAGTGTCCCATTACAGAGCATCTTAAAAGGTGACAAAAAGGTAAATAATCATATGCTGCCTTTCAAATTCCTGTAAATGTTTCTCTCTCTCTCTTTTTTTTTTTTTTAAGAAATAGTTATTTGGGTACAGCAAACGTTAAAACATCTGTAAGATGGGGCAACAGTAGCTTACACATTCTCTGCTGTGCAGTATCACTAAATGAAATGTAAAGAGTGGAAAATTAAAGTCAGAGGGGAAGGGGAAATACAAAAAACAGGTCTTCAGGAATCACATCAAGAAGACCCTTTGCCTGCCCTGATATTTCCCTAAAACAGCTGCTCTGAGGACACTTGCGTATACCTGATGCCATAACCATGCACAATGCAGCCTGGCTGACATTACAGATGCCACAAGTTCTATGAAGTTGTGCATCGGTGACATTTTTAGCAGACTATAACCAACTCCAGTTTCAGACAAAAGGCACTCCTCAAATCAAGGGCTATTTAATACACATCAAGTTTCCACTTCAACTATTTCTGCTTTAGAGCTGTTAAGTTACAGAACTATAGACTACTGGAGTGAATTGATCTCCTACCATTTCTGAATAATTGAACCCACCAACAAGTTGGATTTAACTCCTGCCCTGAAGCATGACTGTTTCAGTATGAAATGCACTTCTGAAAGTGCAAGGGTCTGAAGGCAGGCCAGTAGACCAGAGGTGCTTATAATTCTTATAGTTAAAAGACACTTAAATACCTAAATCAAGTACAGATGCTTAAAATTTACAGTTTCTTGCTTGTTCTGATCAAGCCTGATTAAGAATGTCTTGCATTCAGAAGTGTCTAACTCTATCCCACCTACATACTCGGGCCATTAAAAGACATCACCTTAAGAAATCTTTGCCTCTCCAATATTGTAAGACACAGAATTCCCTGAAAGTGCAGCTTTTGAAAATGATGCTTAGGACCTTATGCATCCCAAAAGGCTGCAGCATTAAGAGGTAAATAACATGCAGAAGCAATGACAAGTGTGTTTAAAATCCAAGGTATTTAAAGAAGTGACAATTGCAGAGAAGCATTAAAAGTATTATCTTCTTGCATTATAGGCAACCTAAAACAGTATTTGAAATACACAAGCTAGCATTATGTTGAAACAGGTAGTGACGTAATACTGATGTTGAGATTTCCATTTATTTCAAAGTTAAATATCCAAGGGTTGTATGCTTTCAATGTCAGAACAGCTCACTTGAAACACGAAGGTTTAAGTTTCTTCATCAACATCCCTTATGCAACTATCAGCTTCAGTACCAGTCCCACTCCAATGACTTCCAAAATGCAGCTGCAATTGTCATGTAGATCTGGAGTAGTTAAAAGTAATACTGTGGCCATCGTGTGCCTGGGTCATTTACAAGTGCAGTTGCTAGAGTGGCAATTAAAACTGGACTGGCCTATAGGCCAAGGGTGCCAACAATATGGCCCACGAGGGTGGGTCTCAGGCTGGACCTACATGCCCCAGCCCTATGCACTGCATGCAGCCTGTACAGCTGGTCTGGCATGTGCTGCATGATGCACATGGGGCCAATCCAGGGCTCATACTGTATGCAGTGTCCATGCCAGACCAGCCCTGTATGCTGGATCAGGGGCCAGCCTGAGTCAAGCCCATAGACCGGCCTCTGCATGAGTGCAGCATGAAGCATATGCCCCAGACCAGCACATGCATGCCACGGAACACAAGGGCTGGCGTGCAGGCACAATGCCAGTCAACAGGCCAGATCTGGCCAGTGGACAGACCCCACATCCCTCATTCAGCTTGTGGGCTGGATGGTTTGATAACCCCAGCCTAGGCCAACTTCTGGATGCTGAAACAACTTATTCAGGACAGTAGTTTATGCACAGGAAATGTCAAACCTAAGGGTGCTCTGTTCAAGCCATTAATTTCCTCACAGTTTACAAACACTTAAGGAAGTGAATAGACACATATGATCAGATTCAGTACTTTTCAGGAGTGGATAAAGAAAGGCAGAACAGGCGATGCTATAAATAAAGAAACCAGCAGGGCAGTTTACGTTCAACCTTCTGTGCCTGTCCCTACTGTATTCCTACTCAGATCCTTGCAAATGCATATAAAAAAGTTATACATTCTGCCAGTGATGAAGAACAGTGCCATGGCACCAGAGTAACACAGCCCTAAATGCCACCAAGTTCTGCAGGTGTTAGGACAAAATCCTCCTTACATGTCTGTCACTTTTCTAGCTGGTGGGTGGGGAGTAGGGGGTGGAGAGAAGGAGTAAGAGATAACAGCATTCTATAGTAAGTTTAAAAACCTAGATGCTGATATCTACAATTAAATACACATTTTGTTTCTGGAGAGGCTTTATTCCATGCTTAAGTAGTTTATGCAGTTTAATCTTTCTATTGCCGTGTCATTCACTGCACATACACGTTTGTAAACATGTGTTCATGTTTGATATCTTCCAACTGGGAAGGGGGGGGGGTAGGAGGAAACCCCAACACATGCCAAAAATCTACGTTTAGGAAAACAAAGCAGTTATCGTGTCTTTGGCAAGGATTTCCAATAAAAGAACTAGCAAAATGTGCAAAATCAACCCAAAATCAGTAAGAAAGCCACTCCAGAAGACTTCTCGAGTCCTAACAAATAGGATTAGAAAGAATAAAGAATTTGAAAAGGCATGGAACAGAAGGAAGGAAACAAGGGTTCCAAATTCTGGAACCCTCCCCCCACCCCCAGTCGTGATACGTAGGCTTTCTGTTTAGAGAGCCAAGCCATTATGAAAGCAATACACCTCACCCAGGGTGCTGCAAGGAAGTCAGAGGTGCTACAGGTAGAAACTGCCTCCTGTGCCTCAGATTTCAGGAGGCGTCAGAACCAAAGCAGCAGCATACTTGTCTGTATAAAACAGAAGCATTTTTTTGCTGCAACTGCTTCTCAGTTCAGCCCTGATGTGTCTTCTGGAAACCAAGGTGTATAGGGGGCAGTTTCATTCCATAGTAGCATAGGAAACTATGAAACAGCCTCAGCCTGCCCCCTTCCCAGGCCTTCTGTCCCAGCACCTTGTCCTTGCCAGCTGGGCATCCCCAGACTCTAGGATTATAATATTCCTATTATCATAATAGAATGTATATCAGTTTTTAAATGGGGTGCTGCTAAATTCTGAAGTTTTGAAAGGGTACTTAGTCTAAAAACCACTAGATAGTACCTAGAAATGCTTCACAAAGACTAAAGTAGCTATTAGGGAGAAGTTCAGTCCTGTTCAGATAAGGCCTAAAGCTTTAATACTACTGGTAAAACTATTCAACAAAATCTTTATTTTTGCTTTGAGCAGCGCAAGATACAAGAGCCGGGGGGGGGGGGGGGGGGGGGAGAGAAAAAGAGGCTTCCCCTAGTTTGAAGGCTAACTAAGAATTCAGCTACCTGATCAGAATTAGAACAGAGGAAATGCATTTAGTTTTACATTAGGTAAATTCCTATCAACAACTGAAACAGCTAGAAGGAGATTAATATTTTTTTTCCTCAGATATAGTGTAGCCTGTGTGTGGAATGTATTTTTTCAGATATTCACACAAATTAAGTCTTTAGAAATTTCACCTTCCTCAAAACAAACAGGAGAGAAAAAAAAATAAAGAGTCTCCTGGTTCAACCAAGCTAGGACGTGTCCATATTAGACAGTCATATCATGGACAGTCACTGTTCCCTAATCCAGTCGCAAGCAGGACTCCAGTATACAGGGTCTATCATCTGTAGACAAACTAAACCCTTTCCTCTGATCTGGACTTCATATTGACTAGTGCACAAGCCTTGATCAAGAGTATTTGAAACATTCAACTAAACACAACCACTGAAGAGCTGAGTGAATGGGCACTAAAATCATATAATCATTCCCCAAAATTCCTATTTTGTTGTAGCAAATAATTAACTTAAATTACCTTTGGAAATCCTAGAAGCAAACCTGTGTTTATCTGAAAGTTAGCTGCTTACAAAACCAGGTATTCTTCCTTAACCTAGATAGCTAATCAATTGGAGAGATTCAGGTTGTCGACCCCTCCCCCACAAAAAAACCCCAAGCTTTAAGCACTGACTTTTCAGATGAGAAATGCAACTCCTCAATACTTACTTTATTCTAGAGACTTTGTAAAATGATATTTACTAGTTTGGGGTATAGGACCAGAGTCTGACAGCGTGCTGTAGTATGTTAAAACCTATTAATCAAGCTCTTCAACGTGAAAGCCATAATACAAGACAGAAAGGCATACTAACACAAGCTGGAGGCAGGAAGGTGATATTTACCGAAAAGCTGATAGAGTATACACAAGATGGTCACCCTCTTCCTCACCTACACCTCAAACCCCCACCGAGAAGGCTTGGGATACAATACAAACTCTCGTTCCTCATTACCATTATTTTAAATCTAGAAAGTCAAAACAGTAAAATATTGAAGCATTTCCCCCCATTCTAGTAGACAATTAGTTTCCATCACTTCCAAGAACACAGAAATTACTAGGGGTGTACCGATAGAGATTTTTTGGGCATATACCAATGGTTGATTATTAACAAGCCATAAATCGGCCAATACCAATTGCCAATATGCAGCATGGCAGCTTGGAGAGCAGCATCCGGTTGGTAGGTCTGTTGCGGGGGGGGCATCCTGCGATGAAGGAGTGAGGCTGGAGCAGACACTTGTGCCCAGCTGGGACAAGGCATGGAGCTGCAAACAGCTCATTGGGGGGGGAGGGGGGGGGCAGATCCCCCCACCACACCCCCCCAGGGTAGCCATGTGGGGGGGGGACCCCCTGGCCCTGTGTGCAGGGCAAGGGCAGGCTGGGGCCCAGCACTGGGCTCTTCCTAGCTGTAGGAAAGACTGGACTAGGGCTCTGCTTGGGAAAGGGCAGCAGCCGCACTGGGGTAGGCTGTGCCCCCCCCTCCCAGCACTGCCCAGCCCAAACACAGCACCAGCCCAGCTCCCCTGCCAAGAGCCTGGCATCACTCTGAGCCCGCAGCAGCAGCCCACCCTTGCCCCACACACAGAACCGAGGGCACATGCCCTCCATGGCTCCCCCAGAGGTGCACGTAGCAGCTATTGTCCCTCCCACCCCCCAGACAAGCCACTCACAGCTCTGTCCTGCATCTGCCCTGCCTGGGCAGCACCTGCCCCAGCCCCACTCCCTCACGGCAGGGGCCTCGATCCCCACCCCTGCAACAGACTTAGCCAGACGCTGCTCTCCATTGTCCAAGCTGCTGGGCTGGCCGCACGCATGCTGCGGCTACACACATGCACACGGCATTTATCAATGACATTATCAGCCACATCAGCCAAAAAAAGCCAATTACTGATAATGTTAATTTTCCTTGTATTGGTGCCAATGTGACACGGACCGATGTATCGGTGCACTGCTAGAAAGTACATTTATTTTTTCTACTGAGCATGCAAGATCTTATTCTACATCTACTGGAATGATTCTTAACCAGGGTGCTGCAAGATCCCATGAAGGATGTCAAGAGTTGCAACAAGTTAAGATAAGTACAGGCTCAGGCTTATTCCTCACCCCCACTACCCAAGCCCTGTAATATATAAAAATTAGTTTTTTAAATTGGGCACCATTCAATTCACAAAGAAGGTGCCTTGAGTCCCATTAGGTTGAGAACCACTTGTCTACTGCTTTCTCTAAATCTTGTAAAGTTTCCCCAGGTCCTGGCAGGCATTTACACATAACCATTTCAAAGACCATCTTACCCACACAGACCACCTCTTTAGCTCCATACATCTTCCTTAAGATCTTTCTTCAAATTAGTCCACATATCACCAGACTTAAATTTCTTACAGCTTTCTTCCATTTGTCAACACCTTTAAATGACAAACCTAAGCCCATAAGTGATGAAACCTGAAGTACTGTACTGTTTCTAAACTAGGGAGATATCACTGTTCCTGCTTAATGACTTTGTATATACAGCTCCAGAACCAAACTGATTTAAAAAAACCTAACCCAGTACATTGGTAAATCTAAGTACATTTAACAGTTCTAAAAATTCTAATGGTAGATGGGCTACTTCAGTAAGAGTTATTAGAAGAGCGAATCTAGCTAATACAGCAAAGTTGTCACCCGATTACTCTGAAGTAATACCCTTATTTCACAATTATGTTTTTGACAATGAGAGTTATTTTTGTTTGAAAACACATGTACAATGAAGGAAGGTACATTGATTCCAGTAACTGATTCAATAAGACCAGCTGGCTTTTCCTTAAAAAGCATTGTTTTGGTTGGGTTGGGGGGAAGTGTACATAAAAATCTGAGTGATGGATGATGCATGTTTTTTGAAAATCTGTTGCTGGGACAGCTATTGGGCTAGCAAGTTGTATGTTAACTATTGCTTATAAATAGTCATAGTATTGCATACTGTGAGCAGGCATGAAGATCAAAATGTATAAATGGTCTTTGGGGTAAAAATTTGTTCTCTGCAGTTACTTGGCGATATTTGGTCCATCTACTTTGTCTCATGTTGAAACACCTTTGACCATAGCAAATTAAGATGTGTGCACTTTAGGGATAAATTACTACCTCAAGCTTAAAGCTGCTATGAATTAAATTATAAGAGTGGTGGTGTAATTTCAGTCACCTACAAGTCATATCAATAAAGTGTGCACTTACAAGCCCAGCATCTGTCACATGAACAGATAACATTATTTGAGTTTCCTAAACACTCCAGCCCCTAAAGAAGGTAGTGCTATACTTTCATTTTCACCTTTACAGAAAATAGCCAACAGTCAAATCTCTCCACCCAATGTATTTATGGCTAATATGTTTATATTAGTCAGATAAATGTCAGTAAAATATTTGTTGTTCAAATAAATGCACAATTTTAAGAGGGGAGGGAGGGGGAGAAAGTAGCTTCCTGACTTCCAGAAAAGTTTGAAAAATTCATAGTGAACATAAAGTACAAGAACAGTAAATCTTAGGCTTCTTTCTGAAATATCCAGGTTTCTCCCACAGGCTCCTGAATTCCCGGTTCAACTCCCAAGAGAAATTACTCAACCTTCTCATCTCTTTCAGAAAATCCCGATACGTTTACAATTTACCATGTACTGAGTTTTATGGCTCAGACTTTCAGACAGTGGTCCTGCCCGTTCAAAATGGACGTCAAGCCCTGTGCTATTTGGAAAAATACTCCCCATATCCTAGCACCCTTAGCCAAAGAAAGCTCTCCCTACACTGCATTGTAAAGCTGTTGTTGTTTGCCTGTACATCAACTTCTATCCAAGAATAAAATGGTTCTGTATAATTAACCACCTGCTCCGCTATGAAAATTAGGTAAAATAAAGTTATTAAAAGTATGATACTTTTCCTTTTTTTTTTTTTTTTTTTTTTTTTAAAGTGGTTAAAAGTACACTGTAAGACACATTCCAATTCTAATAGTATAAAAGCTTGGGTGTCTCTGGCTGTCCGTCCGTCTCACTTTATTCGCACTCTGATTGGCTGTTACCGTCAGCCAATCGGAGTACTCCAAGCATGGGGGAACACCGCCATGAGTCCAAAGCCATGCCAAGGACCGGAAAGAGGGTGGGGGAGCCGAGGCCAACAACGCTGGCCTTGGCTTCCCCAACCAGCTCCCTGCAAGTGACAGAACATCAGCAGCACAGGGCATTAGGTGGCAGCACTCCATCCTAGCTCCCCTCCTCGCCATTCTTGACAGGCAATTGGGTAGTACACGCATAAAGCCACATGTAATTATAGGGCTTTCAATCAGATAAAGGCCAGGGGGGGGGGGAAATAAAAGGATGTCTTGCAGAGCCAGTTAGGCCGTCTTAGTTGTAGCAATTTGGAGTGAAAATGGAAAAAAAAAAAAATCCCTGCTCAAATGATAACAAGTGCACTTGCCGTATGTTCTCCTAACACTAAAGGCAAGTGTTAGCAGTGAGTGTGGCTTGAAGAGTGGCTGACATAATTGAGCCCAACTCTCCAAACTTCATAACACTCCCATCTAAAGCAAGACACAAGGTGAATGACAGCTCAATTACAGATTTCAGCCATATTTTTAGTGATGTTTGTAAGTCAATAGATTTCAGTCTCAGTCAGCACACTGCAACAGAAGCACTGCTATAGATAGTGAGGATGAATAGTTTGATTATGCATGCTAGTTGCCAGACTGAATCAAAGAATATGATTGCAAATAAGCATAGCCAGATTCATCCATCTTGCTAGGGGTTGTGGGACAAAATTAAAGAATGAAAATTGACCCTTTTAAATATTCTGGCTGCCCAAAACTCACTGCCATTAGCACTTTGAGGTATCTAGTTAAAAATTAACTGACTTAAAGTTCCTGACTGCATACTGGCGACAATTATTAAGAGATGTTGCTAGAATTATTCTATTTTCCAGAGGACTGATTTCATGTTCTGAAAGTGGTTTTATGATTTTCTTCAGCAAGATCTATTACGTGCATTTTTATCAGAAACAGATGTTTAGTCTCAAACAGAAAGAAAGGAGTTATGATAACTTTGCTACCATAAGGGAATACAATATTTCATATATATAACTGGAAAAGCTGCAAGGAAAAAATACATACATAAAAGAAGGATGAGCTGATGCCAATTTATTGTCCCATGGGCAGGGATGCACATAGCAATATTTTAAATAAATAGATAACTGTTCCACCTATTATTGACATAATACCATACCGTGGAGTGATAACATCAATTAAACTAGCTCATAAGGCATTTTATTTCAGAAAAAAGTGTCAAAACTAAAAGAAGTAGGCAACACAACCATGAAATCTTGTGACAGGAGTGCAACTCCCGTAAAAAAAAAAAAAAAAGAGACAAAAATAAAAAGGCAGATTCAGAAAGGGATCACAACAGCTTATATTTCTACTACTTACTATGTAGTATAAGTGACAGATGTGCAAGATCTTTGCACTGGGCTCTTTAAGTGTTTTAGAATATTCTCCTTTTTTTGTATCTCCATCTTATAGACAGGGGAAATAGAAGCAGAGAAATGATCCAACTTGCCCTGGGTAACCCGGCAGGTTAGTGGCAGAGCCAGGAAAAGAACCAAGACAAGTCTCATCTACTTGGTAGTGCAGTGTACTGCTCTGCAGTAACATACAGGTGTGACAGAACAGAAAAAAATATATTTTTAGCATGTTACAACATGAAGCCATGATAAAGCAGTATACAATACTTAGTATATAACTTGGCCAAATGTGATTTGACCTACAGAACACCAGCAGTTACAGATATATATAAAGCAAGTACAGTTATCATATCAGACTCCCTGTAAAGGGAGTGTTTGGGCCTCATTTAGACTAACCAGGAAATTCCATGTCAGTGTTTTATGACTTAGACTTTAGTCATGTTTCCAATCAAGCTAAACAACTAGCTTACCCTACTGGTTGTATTAAGTATTGATGCCTCCCAAAAGAGTATGTTTTAAGGATCCAATTGCCAAGCAGAGGCAAACGTTGAATCCTTCCTACTTAATTTACTTTTGGGTCTAAGTAATGCTACACAAGTAGCAGGCATCATCTACCACTTAAAAGGTCTTTTTCCATCACATTCTATTCTTAATGGTTTTGCATTTCAACTTTATTTAAGCATTTTCCAAGATGGAAAGTTAAACTTAGTGCATTTTTTGTAGTTTAATTGCAGATAAACACTCAGTTAATGTAATGTACAAAATCAAAACGTTGACAGCTTGCCTCTGGCCCCTAGCTGGCATAGAAGGGGAAGTTTTTTAATGTTTCCATTACTTCCTCTAAAAGAGAAATCATAGAATCAAAGAATATGAGAGTTGGAAGGGACCTCTGGAGGTCATCTAGTATCCAACCTCTTGCTCAAAGCAGGATAATCTAGTTGGGGATCCCCAACTGGATTGTCCCAGCCACAGCTGTCTAGTCAGGTCTTATAAACCTCCAAGGACGAAGACTCCACAACCTGTCTGGGTAACTTGTTCCAGTGCTTCGCTACTCACCTAGTGAGAAAGTTTTCCTAATATCCAACCTCAACTTCCCTTGCTGCAACTGGAGACCATTGCTCCTTTTTCTGTCACCACTGAGAACAGTCTAGCTCCATCCTCTTTGGAACCACCCTTCAAGTAGTTAAAGGCTGCTATTAAATGACTTGTTTTGTTCTGTTCATCTGTACCAGGAAGCCTCTCACAGGCTTTCAAAAGACTATTTTAATCAATATCCTATTTAATAAGTAGGTAATCCTATAGATGGATGTAGCAAACTCATTTGGACAGCTGTGTCACAGTGAGGACGATATGTAATTCTTATTTCCTCATGATAGCTTAGGTCTGTTTACATCTGGTAAACACCCACCAATTTGAGATTGGAGGCTATATATTTCCAAGAGGAACGTCAATGAAAGGTCATTACTGCAACTGGTCCAATGTTAAACAGGTAAAACAATGAGACTCCCCATTTATTTTTATCAGGTTTTTAGCACAAGAATAGAAGACATTGAGATCAAGTGGTGCATACCTTGGGGGAACATTCTTCTACTTACGCAAGGACCATTAGCACACACAAACCTGAAACCTGCAAATGTGTGCATTTTATAAGTTTAGTAAGCACTGCAAGGCAAGATTCCAATTTTTTTTTAAATTGGTTAGACTATTTTTTTTTTTAATTGCCTCAGTAAAACGCAGTTTTTACTCACCTCATTATTGCTTTTGTCTCATACTGATTAGCCATAATTTTTTTT
>NW_005842794.1:453121-454485 GCF_000455745.1 Alligator sinensis
GGAGACATAACAATGCTAGCTTAAAGTGTGTGTGGAATAAGACGTGTTGAATAATAATTATGGTACACCTCTCGTTAAAAATCACTAAATACTAGACAAGCTACATTCAAAGTAATTCTGAATTTTCAGAATTGCTTTTTTTTTTTTTTTAATACACAGAAAAAATTTACTTAAGCCACACAACTGTCCCCCCACCCCCAACTGACCACTTAATTAGTGTCAATCCACCTTTAAGGTGGTCACCAGATCATAATAATGTATGCAATGGAGCAACAGCTTTAATTATAGCACCATCTTGAAATATGCATAGAATATCCATGCAGCCAAATCCATGAAGTCAAGTCCATGAGGGAAAACTCTGATTTTTAAGGTCATAGTTAGATAGTTTTTGAAGTTTGCCCTGTGATTAATTTGGTTGCATGTTACAAAGTCTTACTTCCATATTCAAGTTGCCTTTGCTAGAGAGCCTGGAAAGTACCACAAACCTGGCTATTTCAGTAGAAATCTCAAGACCAGGCATATTCAGGAAGTCACCCTATTAGAAGTAAAGTGGCCTTAAATCCCTGGCAGATCAACTCTGGGGCTGCTCCTGCTGAGGCCGAAAAGAGAGAATAGCAATGGCACTGAAACTCGCCCTAAATGAGGATTACAGATTGGGGATCTGAGCCACCCTGAAAACAAACTGAACCCGCTCTTTAAATCGTTTCCAAATCGTTTCCGAGCCTCCTGCCAGACTGAGGGGGGGAGGTGGGGGCGATGTAGGCCAATGCCAGGCTCCCATCTCTTCCCCCTGTGTAAATGCGACACAATCAGGCCTCGCACGCAGGCCTCTCTCCCCGAGACTGCCAGGACCTTTGTTCCATGCGTCGCCGGTTTCCTCCAAAGCCCGTGACACAACTTTCCCGTCTCCCCCCTGCTATTTTCCGGGTGGCGAGCTACACTCCGCGCCTCCCGGTCCCCGCAGGCATCGAACCCCGGAGGCGCCGGGGGAGCCGGAGCAGCGGCAGGGGGAACAATAAAAAAGTTGAACAGGAAGATGGGCCTGCAGCTCCGCCGATTCCATGCGTCGCCGGTTTCCTCCAAAGCCCGTGACACAACTTTCCCGTCTCCCCCCTGCTATTTTCCGGGTGGCGAGCTACACTCCGCGCCTCCCGGTCCCCGCAGGCATCGAACCCCGGAGGCGCCGGGGGAGCCGGAGCAGCGGCAGGGGGAACAATAAAAAAGTTGAACAGGAAGATGGGCCTGCAGCTCCGCCGAAAGCCCCGGCGTCGGGTGCTTCTCCAGCCCCGGATGGCGAGGGCCGACGCCGGAAAGGGATCGGCCTCGACACCGCGGGCCCCGCCGCCGCCGGAGCGGCGTGCCCG